>NW_015506404.1:426821-427534 GCF_001515645.1 Sinocyclocheilus grahami
TAATAAAAACTAAAATGACAGTTTCACACAAAGACTAGACTAAAACTAAAATTAAAACAGGCCGCCAAAAACAACACGACTCATTACTCAAGTCAAATGGTTTGAACAAAAATGCCTTTGTTTGAACAATTTAAAATTAAATGTAAACCTAAAAACAATACTAACTATGCAATTGTTTGACATGTGCAATGTTTTTCAGTATTTTTTCCTTTCTTCCTTTTTCCTTTCTGTATATGCCTGACATGTTTGGTTATATGTACTCCTGTTGGTACAATATGCTTGGATTTAAAACAAAAAGCAAAGCAAAGCAAAACAAAACAAAACAAAACAAAGAAAAGAAAAGAAAAGAAAAGAAAGCAAAGCAAAGCAAAGCAAAACAAAACAAAACAAAACAAAGAAAAGAAAAGAAAAGAAAAGAAAGCAAAGCAAAGCAAAGCAAAACAAAACAAAACAAAACAAAGAAAAGAAAAGAAAAGAAAAGAAAGCAAAGCAAAGCAAAGCAAAACAAAACAAAACAAAACAAAGAAAAGAAAAGAAAAGAAAAGAAAGCAAAGCAAAGCAAAGCAAAACAAAACAAAACAAAACAAAGAAAAGCAAAGCAAAGCAAAAGAAAAGAAAAGAAAAGAAAAGAAAAGAAAGCAAAGCAAAGTAAAGCAAAAGAAAAGAAAAGAAAGCAAAGCAAAGCAAAGTAAAGCAAAAGAAAAGAAAAGAAA
>NW_015506404.1:427738-428057 GCF_001515645.1 Sinocyclocheilus grahami
GAAAAGAAAAGAAAAGAAAAGCAAAGCAAAGCAAAGCAAAGCAAAGCAAAACAAAACAAAACAAAACAAAACAAAACATAACATAACAAAGAAAAGCAAAACAAAACAAAACAAAACAAAACATAACAAAACAAAGAAAAGCAAAATAAAACAAAACAAAACAAAACAAAACAAAGAAAAGCAAAACAAAACAAAACAAAACATAACAAAGAAAAGCAAAATAAAACAAAACAAAACAAAACAAAGAAAAGAAAAGAAAAGAAAAGAAAAGCAAAGCAAAGCAAAGCAAAGCAAAGCAAAGCAAAGCAAAGCAAAACAA
>NW_015506404.1:428166-464156 GCF_001515645.1 Sinocyclocheilus grahami
AAAACAAAACAAAACACAAAACAAAACAAAACAAAACAACAAAACAAAACAAAACAAAACAAAACAAAACAAAACATAACAAAGCAAAGCAAAGCAAAGCAAAACAAAAAACTATAACTACATATGACAAAAACATTTATTAATATGAAATTTTAATAAATGTCAATATAGTCAATATAGTATAAGTACCTAGTAGTATAGACAAAACCAAAATTTTATTTTAGCCAAACCCATTTCAAACAAGGTTATCTTATTATATTATTTTTACCTTACAGACTCAAGACTGGCAAAAAAGAAAGTTTTTTTCCCGTTTTTATGTAGTCTAAATTTGACACACAATTACTCATATTTCTGTCTAAAGGCTGAAAGCTGCTCACTTGTCTCCCACGATGCCCAGGTTGATGGTGGGGTATCCGTGCTCCTGTATGGTGGCCAGCAGTGTCGAGCGGTTCGAGTCTCTGATCTTACCGGGGTGTAAATCGTCCTCTGGGTTCAGCAGCTGAAATATACATACACATATACATACATATACAAGAAATACAAGCTGCAACAGCTTGCTGCTCAGGAATTTCTTATAAGACTTAAAGAGTAACTTTAAGCACTGCTTTGGTACAATGTCACTAACATGTCAGCAAAAGTCCACCGGATGATCCAGCAAACTTCTGACAGCTTCCAGGTTTTTGTGAAAACTACAGATTGAACTTGTATAGTTTTTAATGCCTGCTCACAAACAGTCACCCATCAGTGCATTATGGGTGTTGAAGCTTTCCCATCATTTTGGCAAAAGGGAACAGCACAGCCTCATTCTCTGTTTTCTCTAGTCATATAGCACTGATTAAAAAAAAAAAGTTTTATTTAAAGCCCATCCTGCCAGTAGTGAATTACCATTTAATGGAGTTCTCAGAGACGTTTAACTGATATATCAATTTAGGAGAAATAAAAACAGACACAAATGAGTCAGTGAGAGTGTAGTGCTATAAACGTCATCATCTGATCTTGGGGAAACTTAATGAGAAATGTTGGAGTTGATGTTGAGATTTCTGACTTTCTGCATTTTGAGACATTGTTGAGATCTCTTCTGAAACTCTAAAGGAGACACATGTGGGAGAGATAAAGAGAAAAAAAAGCATCCGCAAATTATTTTCTTAGTAATTTTGACTTGTTTTCCAGTAGAAAAATCGAGATATTCTTAAATTAAGATACAAAAAGTGACAAGTCTTGTGTTCTGAAAAATTTAGCAAAATTAAGTGGGTTTTTGCTTAAAACAAAACAAAAGGGGTCCGAAAAATAATCTTGTTTTTCCTTTTGCTTTCTTTTATTTTTCTAATCCTATTTGGCAGATATTTTTTCTTTTTCTAAAGCAAAAGCTCAGTTAACTTTGATACATTTTTCAGAAAACAAAACGTAATATTTTAAACCACTTTGCTTCTCAAATGTATCTTGATTTAAGAATGTTTAGATAATTGTACCGGATAAAAAGACAAAAAATACTGACTAAGAAAATCACTTTTTGCAGTGTATTATTCCTATTAGATCTATTAGATATTAAATATTGTTTTCTTTTTTATAGGTTTATTTTCAGATATAATTTGTGAAACAAAATATGTACTGTATACATAACATTACAAACATCATCTTTCTTTTACAAAACCAGAACTATAAAACAGAAGAGAGAAAAATGAGTTTAATGGTCCACTGTTTTCTTGATGTGGAATGAGTCGACTTCTAATTCACCAAAATATTATTTTCCAAAAAAATCTCCCAAAATTAGGGAGTTTCTGCTTAAAACAAGAAGAAGAAAAAATCTGTCAGTGCGGTAAGAAAAATTAAACGGGAAAACAAGATTATTTTTCGGACCCCATGGACCGATATTTTTCTTGTTTTAATAATAAACTCACTTAATTTTGATAACATTTTCAGACTTAACATGTTAACCTTCTCAGGTAAATATATCTATATTTAAGAATGTTTAGATATTTGCACTGGAAACAAGACAAAAATCCAGCGTGAGAAAGCTGGAGGCTCCCCATTAGATCTAATTGCAGTCTAGAAGAAACAGTGGAGCTCTAAAGAGCAGTGTGTGTTGTAGTGGCACCTCGTTGCCTGTAGACATCACAGCCACGACTGGAAACCTCTGCACTTCCACCTCTGTGACGCCCACCGTGGCCAGCAGGCCGATCTCAGACGGGCCCATGTGAGTGCCTTTGGCCAGCACGCATTCACCACGCTTAATGTCGTGACCGATGGGCCTGCAGAAGCAGAACACGGGACAGACCCCCTCAGACGCATCTGAGACTCACACAGTCACGCTGAGATACGCTCACAGACGCTCACCTGATGTCTTGACCTGGACGAGCCTGAACCAGAATCCGCACCTCAAGCTCTTCTGTGCCCTGAGAAACGAACAGACAGATAATAACTGACAGCCAGACAGAGTGAACTATTTTCAGATTATCATGACCAGTGCATAACAGTAGCTACCAATTAATTTCCTCACACTTTTCAAATACTTTTGGTAGAATTTGACTAAACATTTGATAAAATAAGTTTATTCCATTTCAGCAATTTTGTATACTTATATTATAATTATATATACATAAATAAATAATACAAATATATAGTAAATATATTTATTATTCAACATTTATTTTATATGTAAATACAATATACTATTTAAAAATATAAATGTTATTATAGGCATTCATAACTTTAAATGACCACAATAAACCTTAGGAAATAAAGATTTATTTCACTCAGTTACAGTTCTCAAAATGTGGGGTAGTTAAGATTTTTATGAAATAAATTAATACTTTTATCTATCAAGGGTGCATTAAATTGAGTGACACTAAAGACATTTATAATGTTACAAAAGATTTCTATTTGAAACAAATGTTGTTGTTTTGAACTTTCTATTCATCAAAGAATCCTGAAAAATAAAATGCATCACAGTTTCCACAAAAATATTGAGCAGCACAACTGTTTTCAACATTGATAATAATCAGAAATGTTTCTCGAGCAGCAAATGAAGGATTGCGTGACACTGAAGACTGGAGTAATGATGCTGAAAATTCAGCTTTGATCACAGGAATAAATTACATTTGACCATATATTTAAATAGAAAACAGCTTTAAATTAAAAAAAATAATTAATATTTCACATTTTTTACTGTATTTTCGATCAAATAAATGCAGCTTTGATCAGCAAAAGAAACTTTCAAATAGGCTACATAAAAAAAAACTTACCGCCCCCAGACTTTCGAATGATAGCGCTTATGAATAAATGAAAATGATTTAATAATGTATGATTATGTTTTACTGAAGAATCAGCAGGCTATAACTCACGTCTTCAGACTCTCGCAGGAGTTCAGTGTCTTCTACTTGAACCACAGCGTCGGCCCCGCATGGAATAGGAGCGCCTGTCGTCACCCGCATCACCTGACCCGGCATCACGGTGTGTGTGGGCTGGAAACACACGTTACAGCAGTCCATATGGATCATTTTCCTCACATCTGAAGGGGGATTTCTCAAACGATATCTTTTCTTTTCTCACCTGCTCTCCAGCCTGAGACTCGCCGATAATAAATCTGTCACCAGGACCATCAGCCGCTGTCAGGACACAGAGACAACACTGTAGCATGCTACTGTTTCCCAGCTAACAAAATATATTCCAATAACGTTTTGATACCATTCCCATTAAGTTACAGACACAATAAAGGTTCCAGATGTTCTCGGAATGTTCAAAATGTCTTTTTTTTTTTTATATTAAGAGAATGTTCGATTTTAATCATTCTGCAAACATTAAGGAAACGTTACTTTTGAATGTTCTCTGAATGTTTTGAAGTAAGTAATGAACTTTAGCTAAAACATTAAGGGAACATTCTAAGAATGTTTTGATAACGTTCCCATTAGGTCATGGACATGTTAAAATATTATTTTGAATGTTCTCGCAACATTCAAAAATGTTTTCAAAATGTTAGCCAAAATATTAAGGGAACGTTCCATTTTAAACATTCTACAAACATTATGGGAATGTTCTCTGAATGTTTTGAAACAAATAACGTTACCTAAAACATTAAAGGGGTCCTATTATGCTCTTTTACAAAGTCTTGATTTTGTTTTGGGGGTGTACTAGAACAGGCTCTCATACTAGGTTGTTCGAAAAACACATTATGTTTCACATATTTTACATTATTACAACACCTCCCCAGTCTGGCACGAACGGCTCGAATAGTTCCTGTATCAAATGAAGGCCCGCCTTCTGAAATACGAAATGTGCTGTGACTGGTCAGCTGGGCCAGTATGTGCTGTGATTGGTTAGCTGGGCCAGTGTGTGTTGTGTTTGGCAGCACTCTGCGCCTGGTCAGGAAATGTCATGCCCTTACCATAGCTGAATACAGCTTCAGTGTAAATATTGCGTCAAAATCAAATCAATTTGAGGCGATTTAAACCCGGATTATTGTAACCACTCTAAGTTCGTCTGCCTTGGGAAAGCTAGCGTGACTCCGTCTTAGTGATAACACTCATTGCCTTCTCTAGTGCAGCTCAGCCAGGTCTCGTCCCATTCGTCGATCTTTGTGATATCACAAATCCCGGAAAATATGCGTTGTAGTCCAAACGAGTCGTTCGTTGTAGTTTTTGAAAAGTGATTTCTGTTAAATAAATTATCTCCTTTTGAAGTGGACTTTGAGCTTTGTAACTTTGCAGATCTTTTTTTATGCTCAAACAGCAACATTACAGACTAACTAAAGTTGAAAAAGTGAAAAAGCATAATAGGACCCCTTTAAGGGAAAGGTCAAAGAATGTTTTGATAACATTCTTAGACACGTTAAAACGTTATTTTGAATGTTCAAAATGGATAGTTAAAAAAAAAAAAATGTTTTCAAAATGTTAGCTAAAACATTAAGGGAATATTTCATTTTCCATTTTGCGGACATAATACGGACGTTAGTTTGGAATGTTCTTTGAACATTTTGAAACAAGCAGCAAACAGTAACATTAAAAAAAGCATTAAAGGAATTTTCCAATTTGAATAATTTTGCAAACATTATTGGAACGTAACTCTTTAATGCTCTCTGAACGTTTTCAAACAAGTACTAAGTAGTAACGTTAACTTTGAATCCATTTGAAATATTTTGCAAACAGTATATTAAGGATATGTTACTTTTGAATGTTCTCTGAAAGTTATGAAACAAACAGTGTAATGTTTTAAAAAACATGTTAGACGAAAGCTACAGAAGAAAAAAATGCTACACAAATAATGTATAAATAATGTTTCTGTGTTAATGTTTTTAGAATATTATTAAAGACCAGATAAGTTTAAATGGTAACACTTTATTTTGATAGTCCACTTTAGACGTTCTCCTAACAGTAAGTAACTTTGCAACTCCATGTCAACTAGCAGTCATCAGAGTATTAGTAGACTGTCTGCTTAATATCGTCTAACACTTTATTTTGATGGGTCCACAACATACTGACTACGAGAAACTTTGCAAGTACGTCAACTTATTCTACTAACCCTACACCTAACGTAACAGTCTACTCTGAGAATTAGTAGACATGTAGTTGCAAATTAATGAAAATTAGTTGACATGTAGTTGCATAGTTACTTATAGTTAGTAGAATGTCTAAAGTGGACTATCAAAATAAAGTGTAACCGTCAAATCGAAGCTTGTTTGAAATGCCTGAAGTTATTAAGTTATTGTTAGTTATTAGTTGAAGTTACTGTTGCATGCTGTGTATTGTTTTGCATACAACTGTTAATATGCAAACTGTATGCAGGACAGAGTGTGTATAAGAGATATCTTTTGGTATATTTTACATTATTACAACACCTCCCCAGTCTGGCACGAACGGCTCGAATAGTTCCTGTATCAAATGAAGGCCCGCCTTCTGAAATACGAAATGTGCTGTGACTGGTCAGCTGGGCCAGTATGTGCTGTGATTGGTTAGCTGGGCCAGTGTGTGTTGTGTTTGGCAGCACTCTGCGCCTGGTCAGGAAATGTCATGCCCTTACCATAGCTGAATACAGCTTCAGTGTAAATATTGCGTCAAAATCAAATCAATTTGAGGCGATTTAAACCCGGATTATTGTAACCACTCTAAGTTCGTCTGCCTTGGGAAAGCTAGCGTGACTCCGTCTTAGTGATAACACTCATTGCCTTCTCTAGTGCAGCTCAGCCAGGTCTCGTCCCATTCGTCGATCTTTGTGATATCACAAATCCCGGAAAATATGCGTTGTAGTCCAAACGAGTCGTTCGTTGTAGTTTTTGAAAAGTGATTTCTGTTAAATAAATTATCTCCTTTTGAAGTGGACTTTGAGCTTTGTAACTTTGCAGATCTTTTTTTATGCTCAAACAGCAACATTACAGACTAACTAAAGTTGAAAAAGTGAAAAAGCATAATAGGACCCCTTTAAGGGAAAGGTCAAAGAATGTTTTGATAACATTCTTAGACACGTTAAAACGTTATTTTGAATGTTCAAAATGGATAGTTAAAAAAAAAAAAATGTTTTCAAAATGTTAGCTAAAAAATTAAGGGAAAATTTCATTTTCCCTTTTGCGGACATAATACGGACGTTAGTTTGGAATGTTCTTTGAACATTTTGAAACAAGCAGCAAACAGTAACATTAAAAAAAGCATTAAAGGAATTTTCCAATTTGAATAATTTTGCAAACATTATTGGAACGTAACTCTTTAATGTTCTCTGAACGTTTTCAAACAAGTACTAAGTAGTAACGTTAACTTTGAATCCATTTGAAATATTTTGCAAACAGTATATTAAGGATATGTTACTTTTGAATGTTCTCTGAAAGTTATGAAACAAACAGTGTAACGTTTTAAAAAACATGTTAGACGAAAGCTACAGAAGAAAAAAATGCTACACAAATAATGTATAATGTTTCCGTGTTAATGTTTTTAGAATATTATTAAAGACCAGATAAGTTTAAATGGTAACACTTTATTTTGATAGTCCACTTTAGACATTCTCCTAACAGTAAGTAACTTTGCAACTCCATGTCAACTAGCAGTCATCAGAGTATTAGTAGACTGTCTGCTTAATATTGTCTAACACTTTATTTTGATGGGTCCACAACATACTGACTACGAGAAACTTTGCAAGTACGTCAACTTATTTTACTAACCCTACACCTAACCTAACAGTCTACTCTGAGAATTAGTAGACATGTAGTTGCAAATTAATGAAAATTAGTTGACATGTAGTTGCATAGTTACTTATAGTTAGTAGAATGTCTAAAGTGGACTATCAAAATAAAGTGTAACCGTCAAATCGAAGCTTGTTTGAAATGCCTGAAGTTATTAAGTTATTGTTAGTTATTAGTTGAAGTTACTGTTGCATGCTGTGTATTGTTTTGCATACAACTGTTAATATGCAAACTGTATGCAGGACAGAGTGTGTATAAGAGATATCTTTTGGTAAATTGCTGGGACTGAAAGAATTAACATTCACTATAGATTCAGAAATGGGTATGAAGAAACTAAAATAGGGTCAGTATTGATTTTACAGCAACTGACTGTTAAGATCTTCATAATGTTTTGAAGAGCCAGATATCTTCCTTAACGTGGCCTACATCAGACAAATGTGTTTATAGACTGTCAGTAAATACTCATGAGCTCATAAATATGCAATTAATGCAAAATACTGAAGTTTACTCTTCAGCATAACTAATTCTCGCATGCCAATGTGCATTGGCTCGTTTAGTTTACACTCGAAGTAGATTGGTCCCTCTAAGCGAGATCCCAATTTCGTCGGTCCTCCGACGTGACGTCTCCGTTCCCTCCTTCAGGGAACGAGGGTTACATACGTAACCGAGAAGTTCTCTCCTGTATCGGTAGCCAATGAGTTTGCTACTCAACATTCAAATATATGACCAGTGCTTGCCGTAGCAGTTGCAGCTTGTTTCAGAAACCCTCCACCTTCCCCAGCTCCACCTGTACAGATCTGCTACGAGGTGATTCATGTATGCTATATGGGGGTTATTTCATGTATGTTATATTTGCAGCAGCAGTATTTCTTACATGCTCACAGCAGCATGTTGTAGATGTATTGGCAGTATAGCAAGTCTCTCTACTTGTTCTGCCGCAGCAGCAGCAGTGTAGCAGATCTATTCCGCCAAGACCAAATACATTAACATTGTCATGTACATTACCATGCCAATCCCTCCGAGAGTTGTCATGACAGAACTGACAGTTATAAACTTAAAATTCTTATTTTTTCCCTCATAATTATAAATTTACATCTTGCAATTCTGTCTTTTCCCCCCTCAAAAGTCAGTGTTTACATCTTGCAAGCCTGTTTTTTCTTCTATGGAAAAAAAGCTAATTGTGGCTTATTTTTTACGATTCAGACTTTTTTCTTACACAGATACAGAGTTTATTAATTTATCAATTGCGAGAAAAAAAACTGAATTGTGTGATTAAAAAGTCACAATTATGTTTTTTTTTGTGGCAGAAATAAGCTTCAGTTTTATTTTTCTATTTTTATTTATCATGTGGAATTTTAGCAGATACATCTAAGATGAAGTTGATGCTCTGCATTTATTCTTCCTATTCTATCCAAACATAAATGAGATATAAAATGTTCCTCTGGAACTGCACACACACACACACACACACACACACACACACACACACACATGGTTTGAAGATAAGAAGCTATCATCAGATTACAGAAGGATCAATATCACAGCAGATTAACACACATATCACACTGATATGATCTACATCTCACACACTGGGATTCACTTCCAGAATCCAAAAATATGCTTTAAAAGGAATAAATCATTAAAAGAAAGACAGAAGGAAAGGTAAACAGTCAAAGCAGAATGTGTTTGTACCTCTGTAGTTAATGATCTCAGTGCCCAGAACTGCGGTCATCTCCAGCACAGTGATGAAGGCTTTATCCATAGAGGTGAGAGGGAATGGAGACATACGGTGTCTCCGAGCCACTTTGGTGATGTCCACCGCACTATGACCTACACACACACCCACCCACACACACACGATCATGTTAGTGTCACTTCTGTTTCACTGGTCTCATATGAACTTAAGTGCTTAAGCAGACTGTTCAATATGCCACCAGCAATTACATTTTCAAATGGGTGGGTTTGCAAACATCATCTGTGTTAATCTGTCTGTCACTGCCCGACTTCCTGCCGGAGGGAGGAAAGAGGATTAAGTTATTCAGTCCCTGGTAGAATAATCTCTTTGTTCACCCTGACTGAGGGAGAAGTAAATAAAGCAACAAGATTTTTTCTCGACGAGTTAAAAAAGGCAGCTTCCTCCTGCCATGTCTCTTGGATTTGACTAATGCTGTTCAGACAAGTCGTCCTCCCAGAATCCGTTTTGGAAATCATCTAAACGCGAGGGGACATCATGGGTCTGGGGGTGGAAAGGAGCAGAGAGTGGCTAGGCTGTAGATTGTAAAATGTCAAAAAAAGTATTTTCCTTATTCGATTCGATTATGAATCACAATTTCTATTTGACTTACAATTTTCTACACATGAAATTCTCTATCAGCTAATATTGTAAACTATACTTAAGTTATTCTAAATTGTTTCCCATCCATCCATCCATCCATCCATCCATCCATCCATCCATCCATCCATCCATCCATCCATCCATCCATCCATCCACCCATCCATCCATCCATCCATCCATCCACCCATCCATCCATCCATCCATCCATCCACCCATCCATCCATCCATCCATCCATCCACCCATCCATCCATCCATCCATCCATCCACCCATCCATCCATCCATCCATCCATCCACCCATCCATCCATCCATCCATCCATCCACCCATCCATCCATCCATCCATCCATCCACCCATCCATCCATCCATCCATCCATCCACCCATCCATCCATCCATCCATCCATCCACCCATCCATCCATCCATCCATCCATCCACCCATCCATCCATCCATCCATCCATCCACCCATCCATCCATCCATCCATCCATCCACCCATCCATCCATCCATCCATCCATCCACCCATCCATCCATCCATCCATCCATCCACCCATCCATCCATCCATCCATCCATCCACCCATCCATCCATCCATCCATCCATCCACCCATCCATCCATCCATCCATCCATCCACCCATCCATCCATCCATACTATGACACTATGACCTACACACACACACACACACACACACACACACACACACACACACACACACACACACACACACACACACACACACACACACACCCACACACACACACACAAAACCAACCCTCAACACTTCATATATACAGTACATAAATACACTTACACATACATACACTTCATATATAAAGCTCAACTGATGTGGGTTTGTCTTGTGTCTGATGCTGATATCTAGAGATGCCAATATATAAAGAGGCTGTATTTTGTCATATAATTTTATGATAATAAATATCACAGAAAATACAGAAACTTATTGACGTTTCTTTTACATAATATTTACAGCGTGTCTATTTAATCTATCTTTTTAAATAGCTTGTCTTTTTAATAAATATAACTATATACAGTGAATTTGTTAAAAGGATCAATATTTTTATATATTTTATATTTTTATATTTTCTGTTTTCATTTTTGTTTTGTTTAGTTGTGTGTTATTTTTAATAGTTTTTTAAAAATATGTATAAATAGTTTTTATTATTATAAAATAATTGTATTTATTTTATTTCAGTTAACATTTAATATATTCCAAGTAACATTTTTATAGTTTTAGTTAACTATAACAATCCTGCACTGAATATGATATTATTATTGCATACTGTTTAAAAAAAAAAAAAACTAAAATACACTGAGGTGCAAATACTATTTCTATTAACTAATATTTACATTTAGTGCAGAGAATTGTTTTATTTTGCTTTGTTTCCACTGTGCTGAATATTTATCCCCTAAAGTAAAATAAAAATAAATCAGTAAAAAACATGAATTTAGTGGAGTTTAGATGCTGGCTTCTCTTGATTTGTTTAGTCGCATTCTAGAAATTTGTTCACACTAGGGCTGGGCGATATATATATATATATATATAAAAAAATTATATCTCGATATTGTCAAGTTTTTACGATAGTCAATATATATCTCGATATGTTTGCATTTGCTTTAAAGTAATAAAAAAACCCATGAATTTCTTTTGCCCCCATTAAAAAAAACAACAAAAACAATTTAGACAGAAGTTATTGTTACAAAGTAAATACAAAATGTTTAGTGCAAATTTAAGCAGTTAAAAAAAAATCTAGACCAAGTGATCACTTACTGCTTTTTATTAAATGAACACATGTATATGTAACTGAAGTAGTGCAAAACAAGTACAGAAAGTGCGTTCTGTCAACTTTTTTGGTGCATGCAATTCACAATTTACACTGTGCAACTTGTATTTTTTACAAGTTTTTAGCTAAGAACACAAGTCTGTCAGTGTCAACTGTCTCTGGTTTAAGAGAAGCTCTGTGGCATGCAACTACGTTCCCACTGGCACTAAAAACCCTCTCAGATGGGAAGCTAGTTGCTGGAAAACATAGGTATTTCTTGTATATATATATAAATTAATACCAAAGACTTATGCACTCTCTCTGTCTATATTATGAAAACTGGTGAAACAAATGAAAAATATTATAACAGTGAAATTCCTAATAGTAATTCCAAATTGCCATAGTTCTCTATTCAAACAACAGCGGTTGAGTAAGTGCATTTATTCAGCCATCACAATCGCAAACAATATATTCGAGATCTCATGACAGAACACAGACTGGTTGAGTGACACTTTCATTTAGGTCGCTAAACTCCAGCTTGTTTGTTGGTGTTTTCAGATCATCGGATGCGGCGCTTCCGCAATGAGGAGCGAGTGTGTGTGCATGGTTGCCAGATTGCTTAAAACGAGCAAAACACTGGGAAGAAAATGTATGAATTTAACAGCGAAACTCTGATTCAGGGATTTGAACTATTGATATCTGGCAACCGCACTCATGAAAGCTCGCGTAGTAGAGGCGTGTAGAGCAGTCCGCAATAACATGTTATCAGTCTCCTTTTTTGGACGTTCGGCGCGTTCTTTTGGGAAAGTATGCTTGAATTTGAAATATTCGATATTCACGAAATTTTCTAATTTGATATCGTCGTCAAAATTATTGCGATATTATCGCTAATATTCGATATATCGCCCAGCCCTAGTTCACACATGAAGAAAAAATATGCACCAGACTTTATTCTGTTAAATTCTGTTTTGTGATACAAGTGACCAAACTGAAAAGTCATATAGACAGAGATTGGAAAAGCACTCGGAGACATAGATATTTCATAATCATACGCAAGTCAAACACAAGAAAAGTAATTTCATGAAGAAACATACTTGCTCGTAAGATGTTTTCTTTGCTGCTGCATCGTGACTGCACCTGAAGAAAGAAAGAGAAAAAACCTGTTAATATTGAATTTTTGGTGTGTTTCATGGAGCTGTTATGAGATGTTTGCTACTAAACCCCAGAAAACAATAAGCAATGTCTTGGTGCTGCTATCATATCATTATGAAACGCAGAGACAAACATGGAGCTGGGAATTCTGGGATGTAATGAGGAGAATCACAAAAGTTTGAGGTCGGTAAGATTTTTTATGTTTTTGAAAAAAGTCTCTTCTGCTCACCAAGGCCGCATGTATTTGATCAAAAATGCAGAAAAAAACTGAAACATTGTGAAATATTATTACAATTTCAAACAGCCATTTTCAATTTGAATGTAATTTAAAATCTAATTTATTCTTGCAAATAGCTGATAAAAACATCACAATAATCCACAAGAAATCCACACCACTCCAGTCCATCAGTTAATGTCTTGAGAAGCCAAAAGCTGCGTGTTTGCAAGAAACAAATCCATCATTAAGACATTTTTACTTTCAACTTTTTTACTTTTTACTTCGGAGTCCATAATCCATAATAATGCTTTAAAAAGTCAATCTCCTGTTGTCTCTCACTTCAAAATCCACCCACACAATTGTTTAGAGCTCTTTCGGACTGTTTTGGCTTGTAAACGGCGCTCAATCTGTGCAGATCTGAGTAGGAAGCATTATATTATGGATTATGGCCGGAAGCAATGGTTAAAAATGTCTAAATGATGGATTTGCTTCTTTTTGCTTCACAAGATGTTAACTGATGGACTGGAGTGGTGTGGATTACTTGTGGATTATTGTGATATTTTTATCAGCTGTTTGGACTCTGATTCTGACGGCACCCATTCACTGCAGAGCATCCACTGGTGAGCAAGTGACGCAATGCTATATTTCTCCAAATCTGATGAAGAAACAAACTCACCTACAAATTGAATAACCTAAGAGTAAGTATATTGTCAGCAAATCTTCATTTTTGGGTGAACTATTCCTTTAAAGTTATGCTTTATAGATAACTATATAGCCAGTCAGACAAAAACAGTTTAAAGTCAACATCATGCGCCATCCACTTTAATAACTGCAATTGCAGGAACATGTATTAAGTAGTAAATAGAGTTCATTTTGATTTAATGCTGACTTTAAAGTGCGCTCAGAGGAAGATACAAACAGAGAAACTGAAGCATCAAAACAACTAAATCAGAGATCAACAGACAGACATTATAAGCAGAGAGAAGGATGCTCTCTCTCTCTCTCTCTCTCTCTCTCTCACACACACACACACACACCTTCATACAGACCAATTATGATATCTCTATCATAACTATCATATTAAAATGAAACTAGTAATTAAATCACACTAAATAAGACTTTCATTACAACAACTCTAAAAGCACTGGGATATCAGTTCATCAAAGAATTCCCTCATTAAATATCCTAGATGTGGGCTCATTAATACAAAACTGACCTAATTTGCAATGGGTTTACAAGAAATCGCCTAGAAGATGATTTATTATTTTTGTGATGTCACATGATAGCTGATAAATCAGAAATCATAAATCATCTTTCAGCTCAAACAACATGAGCTGAAAGATGATTTATGATCTCTTTGTTGTCAAAAAGAGAGCATTTTGGTATCAGGTGTTTAAAAATCTTTAACTTTATGGTCTTACTCTTGATAACTAATTTCATAACTTCAGAAGTTCATGGAATTATTTGTGCTTGACATCCCTGTTTGGTGGATGGAAGTGGAATGAATACAGATATTCACAAAAACATGACAAATCCTTAATGTCCGTTAATCACTCTTAAAAATCTAAGTTCTTTATTGGCATTGATGGTTCAATGAAGAATCTTGAACATCCATGGAATCTTTCCATTCCACAAAAGGCTCATTATTTGTTCTTTGGGGAACAAATAATGGTTCTTCTATGGCGTCACTGTGAAAACACCCTTTATTTTTAAGAGTATATGTAATAAAAGTGGAGTGTGTGTGGGTTAGTTGTATTAGTGATGGTTCCAGAATCTAGACGTATTGCTGGTGTCATTTATTAGAAAAAAACATATAATGGAGCTTGTACTGTAAATGAAGACAGTGATGGGGTGAAAATCTTGAACAAAAAAGTGTGAAGCTAAACTCAACACACTCTTGATGTGCAGAGGCATCATGGGAAATTACATTTACTCACAACCATGTGCTTTCATTCATACGTGCTCACTCCACTGCAACAACTCTTATGCCATTCAAAACTCTGGAGTTGATGTTTATAAATATGTAGTGTCTCAAGTCAGTCACTTTTAGCACACTATCTTAGAAGACCGCTGTCTATGTAGGGAGCTCACTAGGATTTGGAACAGAACTTTGGAACAGGGATGTGTTTTTCATTGAAGTCAGGATTAGTATAGTTATATCTATCTAATTATAGCTAAAACCATTAAAAATACATTATTGTTACTTAAAAAAATTTTTGCTGAAATAAAATAAAATATTAGCATTTCTCACTAACTTGAAGTACTAAAATAACTAAAGCTAAATAAATTAAAACTAATAAATAAAAAAATAATAAAAACGATATAGATATATTTAAAAATTAATAAAACTGACAAAAGCACACCACAAATGTACTAAAACTTTAACTAAAATTAAAGTGGAAAAAAATCTAATTCCAAATATTACAAAAACTGCTATATCATTGATACTAAAATAACTCCAGCACACATACTTCTGCAAACACACTGTTAAATCTTCGACACAAACAACATCACACAAAAAATGGAGGTGAAGGTGAGCAAAATCATTTTGGTTATAAGTCGCTTTGGATTAAAATGTCAGCAAATAGAACATAAAATGTTGATGGTGTCATACAACACGACATTGATTTCAATGTGAAATTTTGATAGTAGAAAGACTGAAATAGTCTTTAACTAAATGTACTCTTATAATCTTTATTCAAATGTATATTCATATGTATATATATTTACGTTACTATATTTTGAAACGTATTTTAACAAATATATTTTTGGCCATTTTTTGTGTATTCTAAAATATATTTGCTTATTTTATTTTGTTTTACAACATTTTTGCTTGTATACAGAAAAATTGTCATGGAAAACTTAATGCATTGCACTTTGTTAGGACATGATGTAAAAAATTAAGCTTTCACCTTCTATATTATTTGTATTATTTGATTAACATACTGGTTCCTAATACCAACACTGTAAAAAAATATTTTTGAAGTCGTTAATAAACATTATTGCAGTATGTTTTACAAGAAAAAAAACATTTGTTTTTCTACTGTAAAATTTCACATTTGAACGTGTTGTCATTTCTTTGTAACAGTTTGTGAAATTTGTGAGTTCTACACCAATTTTTTGTAGAATAGATTTTTTTTGTGGAAATTGTAGTTAGGATGGTAAATGTTGCTAAGTTTATATGCTTATATAAGAAATAATGCTAACCACACGGTGGTTTGGCTTAACTTATTAACTAAACTAAATATGTAAACCCACTGATACCTGTTCTGTAGTGCCATGATAACTGGAAGATGATAGTAAGTCTGTTATCTTTGTAGGTTTGTGTTCAAAATGGATTTTTCCTGTATTTGAGCTGCTTCAGTAGCTGTCGGTGTACTAAAGTCATGTTTACAGGCTGAATTAGTCTCAAACTATGATTGAAGATGAGCTCTTTACCTGGTCCAAGGTAGAGTACCTTGACTTGAGTGTGATGACCTCATCCAGGTGTGCTCTGAACTCTCGCCGCGACGCCTGGAGGAAGCCACAGGACAGTCACTCCCCCGAAACACACACACACACACACACACACACACACAAACCTCTCCATATCCAACAGCCACAGATCCACAATCCATCCACATTCGGTCAAACACATTTACAAGCATGCGCCGCCACAAACATGAACACACACACAACTCTCTCCAGCAACACACAGTAATGAAACACACTGCCGTGGTACAATGGAAAAAATGAGCAGCTGAGCGAAATGAAAAAAACTCACCCGCATTCAAAGCAACTCAACTGATCTAATGCTGTAAATCGTGAGTGATCAGAAACAAACCAAGAGAAAATAAATCATGGAGCTGGAGAAATCACATTCAAAGTGAACAACACTCAAATCAAGCTTCTCGAAGCAATTTGACTTATTAGGGCTACTAAAGTTTAGGGAAACTGGAGTTTGTCAAGGTACAGTCAAGCTACTTACAAGCAACTAACAAAACACAATAAACTAACCGAATAGAGGCTATAAAACAGAGTAATATCATTATAAATGTTTATTTGTCTCTAAAACAATAATCATCAGAACAGTACAATCTGACAAAAAAGTTTTTATTTTACCATTCAATTTTTTTGTTTTTAATTGAAAATAAATAATTTGTTACTGGAAAAAGACAACAGCTGTTTTAATAGCTTGATTGATTCTAATAGATTGATTTGCATTTCAGTGAGTGAATTAAGTATTTGGTGCAGAAACCTTTGCTGGCAAGCACAGAGGTAAGACGTTTCTTGTAGTTGGTCACCAGGTTTGCACACATCTCAGGAGGGATTTTGATCCACTCCTCTTTACAGATCCTCTCTAAATCCTTGAGGTTTTTTTGGCTGTCGTATGGAAACTTGAAGTTTCAGCTGCCTCCACAGATTTTCTACAGGATTGAGGTCTGGAGACTGGCTAGGCCACTCCATGACCTTAATGAGCTTCTTCTTGAGCCACTCCTTTGTTGCCTCGGCGGTATGTTTCGGGTCATTGTCATGCTGCAGTGTTCTGGCTGAGGGAAAGAGGTTCTTGTCCAAGATTGTACAGTACATGGCCCCGTCCATTTCCCCCTCAATGCGGTGAAGTCGTCCTGTACCCTTAGCAGAAAAACAGCCCCAAAGCATAATGTTTCCAGCTCCGCGCTCGACTGTAGGGATGGTGATCTTGGGGTCATAGTCAGCACTCTCCCTCCAAACACGGCGAGTCGAGTTAATGCCAAAGAGCTCAGTTTTAGTCTCATCCGACCACAGCACTTTCTCCCAAGCCTTCTCTGAATCATTTAGATGTTCTTTGGCAAACTTTAAACGGGTCTGTACATGTGCCTTCTTGAGCAGGGGGACCCTGCGGGCACTTTCAGGATTTCAGTCCATTGCGGGGTAGTGTGTTACCTATGCTTTGCTTGGTGACTGTGGTCCCAACTGCCTTAAGATCATTAACGATTTTGCCCCACTGTATACATACACTGGATTGTTACTGGAAAAACAGCACACTTTTAAATGTTTTAATCATGCTAATGTGTAAACACAAATACTTTTTATAAATGTATTGTTTTTTACTAATTACTACATAACTGAATGCTAAAAAAACATCTCAATACAGTATATAATATATAAGCTTCTACTTTATGGTATATGGCTGAAATATTAATTAAAACTAAAAAACTAAAAATAAAACAAATAAAATTTTATGATACAGACAATACAATTTGACAAAAAAGTTTTTTTCTTACATTTTTTGGTTTTTAATATAAAAATATAATCTACAGGTTACTAGAAAAACAACAGTTTTCAACATCTTAATCATGATATCATGCTGATAAAAATGTATACATTTTTATAAATGTAATTTTTTTTGGACACATCTCAATACAGTATAATGTACAAGCTTCTAATTTATGGTGTATGTATGTATGGATTATTGATTAAAACATAATTTTTAAAAACATGTAAACACTTTAGTATAGGGACCAGTTCTCACTATTAACTAGTTGCTTATCATCATGTCTATTATTAAAATATTGTCTGTTTTTAGTACTTATAAAGGACATATTCTGCATTACCATATTCTACATCGCTAATCCTACCCAACATCTAAACTTAACAACTACCTTACTAACTATTAATAAGCAGTTTATTGAGGCAAAAGCCTTAGTTAATGGTTTGTTAATAGCGAGAATTGGACCTTAAAATAAAGTATGACCCATATTTTAAAGTCTTTAGATCAAGCAGAGTGAAAAAAGTGCTTGCTAAGATGTGTAAAATGCCGCTGAGTGAGAAATTAAAAGCAAGTATGTTTAGCTCATATAACTGCACTGCATGTGAGGTAATAACTAGTGGTCAACTGACAAAGCTGGCCGATTTATTGCAGACACATAAATAATAACATTTAAAACTTACAATAGTCAAATCTTTCTTTAATTTATGGTAATCTCAAAATAGCCAAATATCATCTTCAATTATTATTAATCAACTGGCCTGGTCAATATACTGTATCAGTCTGTGACTAGTAAGAACAACCGCTCTGGTCATACATATATTAAAGTGTTTTATATATGAGAAATTTTTTTTTTATAGAAATGCATTAAAACATTTTAAAACGAAAAAAATCTGATATGATTATGCTGATGGATAAACCAATGAAGTCAAAACCACTTCAAAAACGAAAAAATATCCAAGACACACATCTAAAATTGTCACAAAAAATGTCATCAGTCATTTGTGCACTTGCGAAAAGCATGCATGACAAGACAGGAAGGGTTTCAAGCAGAGCAGGAAGCAACAATCATCGCAGGCAGGAAGAAACATGTCGCATGGCAACACGTCGAGGTGGAGGAGAGCTGTTGCCATGGCGATGCGGCCCGAGATGCATGCAGGAATACCTCAGCAATGCTTAGGGTGGATGAAGAGGAGGGGAGCCGCGCCTGGGTGCCACGAGAAGGGGGGAGAAGAGAAGACAATTAAATATAAGAGCCAGCAAAGCCAAGCTGAGACACACACACACTGGCGCCCCCTGCTGGCCAGGAGGACTGCTGGAGCACTGCAAGCCAAAGCAGCTGGGAACAGAAGACATTTCAAAAGAGCAGAAACTAAGCAAATACAGCGCTTACACTCGTGTATTTGCATAGAGCATGTTCCTGGGCTTTGGATCTGGGATTTGTGCTTGACATTTTCAGTGCAAGTTCATCTGTTTTTCTGAATATCAACGTGAGTTCTTTTACTTAGTGGACAATCATTTCTGATCCCTGTGGAAGCCTATTTTTGCCATGTAAGAAAAAATGCTTTGGTAAGTCATAAATATGAAGTTGCAAGTCAAAATTATGAGATGAAAATTATGACTTTAAAATGTGAAATTATGACATACTAAATTGAGATTATGACATAAAAAGTTGAAATTATAAAGTAGAAATTACGACAAAAGTCTAAATTATGGCATACTAAATTGAAATTATGACATAGTTGAAATTATGAGATAAAGTAGAAATGACGACTTTAAAAGTTGAAACTGATATACAAAATCCAAATTATGAGATAAAGTAGAAATTATGACAAAAAGTCAAAATTATGACATAAAAAGTTGAAATTATGAGATAATGTAGAAATTATGACTTTAAAAGTTTAAATTATGAGATGGTAGAAATAATGACAAAAAGTCAAAATTATGACATTAAATTGAAATTATGACAAAAAGTTGAAATTATGAGATAAAGTAGAAATGATGTACTCATTATCTCATAATTATTACATTTTTTAATGTAATAATTTAAACTAATAATGACCATCATAATGATTTCAGGTAATAATTTTAACTTTTATTTCTACTTTTCATCTCATAAATATCTTTCTAAAGCATGATTATTTTCTTATGTGGCAAAAATAGGCTTCCATATTTCAGTTTAATTTTAGCTTGGGGATAAAAATGTATTCACATTAAATCCAATTTCTATTGGATTTACAACACATACAGACGCAAAAGCAAAGATGAAAAGATGGGTGAAGCATTTAACACATTGCTACTAAAACACGCCAAATTTAACCTTGAGCTACCACGATCCAGGTAACTACATTATTAAAATGATATTTCTCAAAGCTACAATACTGATGTCAATGTAATAAATATTTATGAAAATATTAAGGAATTATTTAACATGCATTCAATATGCACTACCATTCAAAAGTTTGGGGTAAAAAAGGGGTCAATTTTTTAAAAAGAAATTAAAACTTTTATTCAGCAAGGCTGCATTAAATTGGTCAAAAGCGACAGTAAAGCTGTTTATAATGTTGCAAAATATTTCTATTACAAATAACAGCTGTTCTTTTGATTTTTATATTTATCAAAGAATTCTGAAAAATAAAATGCATCACAGTTTCCACAAACATATTTGGCAGCACAACTGTTTTCAGCATTGATAATATTAGGAAATGTTTCTTGAGCAAATCAGCATATTAGAATGATCTCTGAAGGATCATGTGACAGACTGCATATTCAAACAGAAAAGAGTTACCTTGAATAATATTGACAATATACAATTTTTACTGCATTTCCGATCAATAAATGCTGCTTTGTGAGCAGAAGTGTCTTCTTTCAAAAACATTCAAAATCTTACCAACCCCAAATTTTGAACAGTAAATAAACACATCCATGTGTTTTAAACACATCTAAGCTAAAAAAGAAAGTTGCTTAAGTTGCAAACATTTTTTCTTTAGTATAACATGCCCTGATGAATCACAAGCAAAAAGAGCCAAACATATATTAAAGTATACACCATCAGTTTTGATTTCATGTCGACTGGAAATGCTCACAGCGTATGACAGGAATCATTTGGTATTTATTGCACATAAAATCAGCACTGCATCTCACGTTCAATGCATGCAAGGTGTCCTTGTGGTCCTGGAATAGTGTAATATATCTTGCAGGCTGCAGCCCACCCGAGTTTAAAGCTCAAGTGAAACTCAAGCACTACAGATATAATCTTTAGGAGTGTTATTTATCACCACAGACACACACACACACACGCACACAGTGCTGTTACTGCAGCGTACACTTGCTTCACATGTGCAATGACCTCAAAGAAGTGTTTTTCTCAAGGGTGATTCAATACAAAAAGTGCTTGACCCAACTGATTCCAATAGACTTCAATGTGATACACAATGTGATACTACAAACTCTCATGACAATTCCTAACTAGTTTACGTCTTGCCAAATTGGTGGCTAATTCATTGATCTCATTTGTAGGTTTTCATACAATCTGCTTATGTCCCAGTGATGTTTTTTTTATGGGTGGACCTTCATGCTTTCTGTACAAAGGATTTTGTTATCTTGTTCATTTTCTTTGCAGCAGCTTGTTTACTCAGACAATGTACACAAAAGAGGTTTAAATAGGATGCCAATGATCCCAGTAAAAAAAAAAAAAAAACTCATAGGAATCTCAAGTCCTATAAGAATCTAATTGGAATGGTTCCAAATTATGATAGAAATTCTAAATAAAACATTTTTTTTTAATTGGAATCCTTTTGGATTTTTGAACAAAGGATGTGTAAAGACACCTAAATGCCATTTCAGAAGCGCACCTTTAAAAAGGTAAATTTGGCATTAGACTCTGTATCAACTTAACACTCTCGTATTGGCATTGATGGGTCCATAAAGAACCTTTAACATCCATAGAATCTTTCCATAGTAGAAAAAGGTTATTTGTTTATTAAAATGTTCTTCACACTAAAAAAAAAGATCACTGAAAGGTTTTTTGGGGAACCAAAATTGGTGCATCTATTTCGTAAGACATTTTTTAAGTAAGCGGTGATGGCAGCTGAGCTGCTGCATGCTGTGAGCGCTATCACATATGAATACTTTAAAGGGGTCATATGATGCTGCTAAAAATAACATTATTTTGTGTATTTGGTGTAATGAAATGTTTATGGTTTAAGGTTCAAAAAACACATTATTTTCCCCATACTCTACATTATTGTTTCTCCTCTATCCCCCGCCTTTCTGAAACGCGTAGATTTTTACAAAGCTCATCGGTCTGAAAAGCGAGGTGTACACTGATTGGCCAGCTATCCAGTGTGTTGTGATTGGCCGAATACCTCAAGCGTGTGACGGAAATGTTACGCCTCTCACCATATTGTGATGCCGTGTCCCGGCCGGAGTGACGAGACAAAAACATTAAAACCCATTATAAACGAGACATTCGTTGCATCCAGTGGGGAGATAATTATGGATTATAATAACTTATACTGCCTTTTTACGCGTTGCGTTGCATCGCGCCGTGTAAACATAAAACCATGTCTGCATTTGTGATCGGAGAAATGACAAACAACAAGCGCTACTCTACACTGCTGAAAACTTACGTTTGAATCATCAGTGGCAAATTCTTTAAATATAAAAAACGTACTTGCAGTCTGTGAGTCAGAACAGCCGGCATTGTTGTCTACTCTCCCAGCTTCAGGAAACAGTCCTCCATAAAATGCGCTGCACACATCTGAATATTTGGGTTGAACTGTTCTGGATCAGTGTTGTAAATGCAACTTAACCACTGATTTCTAGTTGTGTCCATTTTTGGAAGATCAAACAAAGTAGTTTCGCTTTCACAATGCAACACAGCGTCACACGGCGGCCTAGAGTGAGCAGAGGCGGCAGATTCGACAAAGGAGCGTCCGGAGGGCTTGCGGCAACCACATGTGACGACCCTGGGCTGGACTCTGCTTCGTCCACGGTGAAAGCCGATCCGGCGATCCACAGCGCGAAGTTGATATATTTCCTCAGCGACCAGCACGGATCAGCTCCAGGCATGAAGAAGCAGATATCGTCCTCTTTTGGAAGACCAAACAAAGTAGTTTCGCTTTCACAACGAAACACACAGCGTCTTCACGACATGGTGGCGGCAGCAACAATACTACAGCGAGAATAAAAGTTACGCCTTCTTTCTTTGCGTGAACATTTGGGTGGCATTATGCAAATCTTCCCACATTGTGACGTAGACATGTGGGGGCGTGTTAGAACGAGTCGTTTTAGGTAGGAGTGGCTGACTCTTAACTTTTATAAAGAATATCTCTTTGGATTTGAGACTTTAGTCTTTGCAACTATACAGATCTTCTTTATGCACCAAGAGCTTGTAACACTCCAAAGAGAAAGGAAAAATTTAGCTGAAGGGAGCGAGGGCGGACAACAGGACACACACAATCTGCTCAAGACTGCTAATGTACAACCAAGTGGTTTCTGCAACGCTGTGTTTAATAATGCTTTAGTAGATGTTTCTGTACTGCAGCTGAGCTGATGAGAAACTACCCCTCAGATATCTGATAATCTGTGGATACAGCATTAATGTCTGCAAATAATCCACAATCTGAGATATCAGTGCTGGTGCATGGTTTTAAATGTCCATTACCCTTTAATTTTCATAACAAGCAAGCATCTTATATCACAACTGGGCTAAATAAGCAGTGACCTGCATGTCATTATCAGCTGAGTTGAGTCATTTTACACATTTATATCTGTCTACAGCTAAAAGACAATAATGCCAGTGTCCTCAAACTAAAACTGTGATAAGACTGTTTTGTAACAATAACTTCCAGTTCAGCACTCTGTATTTGAATGTTCAATAATCATTCATAATAGTTATCAAAATAAAAATCATAATATCATATAAAAATAAAAAACAAAAATAATATAAACAAATAATAATATCATATAAAGACAGATAAACATTCATAGATTAATCACTATAAAAGAGTCAGAGATACATTGAGGCTTCACACACACGCACGCACGCACGCACGCACACACACACACACACACACACACACACACACACACACAAGCAATGTGGATTTATCCTTCATCCAACACATATCTGCAGCTGTCAGTAATGTCGCTGTTTTTTCAAATTGAGGTTTTGACAATCAAAACACAAACCGTAGAAGTAGTCTACCATGGAGAAAACCAGGATTAATGGAACATTTCAGGTTATTATGGAATATTTGATTCTGATTTGTAAAAAATTTGTATCACTTTTTTTATAACTAATTGCACTAAATTAGATTGGTTGATTTGTTAAAGTGCATTTAATCAAAAGCTCTAGCGTGATAATACTTTAAAACAGCACAATTGTTGCATATCTTAAAGTTTATTTACACTACTGTTAAAAAGTTGGAGGTCAGTACGATTTTTTTTAAAGGTTTTGAGTCTTTTATACTCACCAAGGATGCATTTTTTTGGTCAAAAATACAGTAAAAACTGTAAAATTGTGAAATATTATTATAAATTAAGATAACTATTTCCTATGTGAATATATTGTAAAATGTAATTTATTCCTGTGATGCAAAGCTGAATTTTCAGCATCATTACTTCAGTCTTCAGTGTCACATGATCCTTCAGAAATCATTCTAATATGCTGATTTGCTGCTCAAGAAACATTTCTGATTATTATCAATGTTGAAAACAGTTGTGCTGCTTCATATTTTTGAGATAGAAATCTTTGTAACATTATAAAAACATTTTTGCTGTCACTTTTAATCAATTTAATGCCTCCTTGCCGGGCCGGCTCCAGACATGGGCAGGGGTGGGCTAAGCCCACCCAAATGATAGTCTTGCTCACCCAATCAGGATTAGATAAAGAGTGCGTTCATTTTTTTAAGCAGTGATTAAAATCAATCTGAAGTAGACTGTATTTTAAGAAGTTTAAGATATAGCTGTAGAATGCCCCAACAATAATTGCAGAAAAGCAGAGGCTGACAACGAGCAAAAATGGGCAGAAATATTTGTGCGCTAGTCTGTGAGTTACGGGGAGTTTAATAGGCTACATGAATATGTATCATAGCCTACCACTGAAATTACCTGAGCGGTTTTAATGTTTTAAAAAAGCTGCTCATAATAACATGCATGTACGGGGCAAGCATCATTACTTCAGTCTTCAGTGTCACATGATCTTCAGAAATAATTCTAATATGCTGATTTGCTGCTCAAAAAACATTTCTGATTATTATCAATGTTGAAAACAGTTGTGCTGCTTCATATTTTTGAGATAGAAATCTTTGTAACATTATAAAAACATTTTTGCTGTCACTTTTAATCAATTTAATGCCTCCTTGCCGGGCCGGCTCCAGACATGGGCAGGGGGGGGCTAAGCCCACCCAAATGACAGTCTTGCCCACCCAATCAGAATGCTGAATGTAAGAATGAAAACTGAAAGTAAAGAGCTTGTGGGGTGAAAGTTGCATTCGTTGCAACAGGCGGCTCAACTGTAAACGTAGCGTTCCCCAACACAAACGACCAACAATATCCAGTGATGCAAACTATTCGACTTTTTTTGCTGTTGTCAAATTCCACGGTTTTGAAAGGAAAGTTGGTCTGCCATTTACATGATTCATGTATTTTATAATTAATTATGACGGCAATAGCATTTTTCTTGACTATGTGATGATATGACGACCAGAGGCGGACAAAGTACACAACTCCATTATGAAAGTACAGATACTGCTGGTCAAATATTACTCCATTACAAGTAAAAGTTGTAAAGACAGATTCGGGCCTATTGCTTGACGGTGTGGCCTCCCCCCCGCCGTTATTTCAGTATTTTACTTCAGATATGCTTTAATTTATGCCGTTTGGAATGCAGTAAAGATGCATGAAACTCACATACTGACAGACTTTCACGTGTGCTTGATGTCCTGAAGCTCAATCGCAGATGCGGTTAAATGCACTTGCATCTCCAAATACTTTTATACGAAATTTATGTAAACACAGTCGGTTATGTTTTCAGAAAAGGACAAAACATCTGATATATCAAAATAGAAACGTGCATTAACGGGGACGGCTCCAGGCACGGGCGGGGTGGGCTAAGTCCACCCAAATGACAGTCTTGCTTGCCCACCCAATCAGAATTAGATAAAGATTGTGTTAATTTTTTTTAAGCAGTGATTAAAATCAATCTGAAGTGGACTGTATTTTAAGAAGTTTAAGATATAGCTGTAGAATGCCCCAACAATAATTGCAGAAAAGCAGAGGCTGACAACGAGCAAAAATGGGCAGAAATATTTGTGCGCTAGTCTGTGAGTTACGGGGAGTTAAATAGGCTACATGAATATGTATCATAGCCTACCACTGAAATTACCTGAGCGGTTTTTTGGGTTGAAGTGTTCTGGAACAGTGTTGTAAATACAACTTAACCACTGATTTCTAGTCGTGTCCTCTTTTGGAAGACCAAACAAAGTAGTTTCACTTTCACAACGAGACACAGCGCCTTTACGACATGGCGGCAGCAACAATACTACAGCGAGAATAAAAGTTACGCCTTCTTTCTTTGCGTGAAGATTTGGGCGGCGTTATGCAAATCTTCCCACATCGTGAGGTAGACATGTGGGGGCGTGTTAGAACGAGCCATTTTAGGTAGGCGTGGTTGACTCTTAACTTTTATAAAGAATCTCTTTGGATTTGAGACTTTATTCTTTGCAACTTTACAGATCTTCTTTATGCACCAAGAGCTTGTAACACTCCAAAGAGAAAGGAACAATTGAAATTGCATCACACGACCCCTTTAAAAACCTATGGGGGGAAAAAACAAAACAAAACAAATATATATATATTTAACACCCCTATCCACCCCCACAAAAGCAGGATGGTAGCGATCTCACACAGCTCTGGACACATCTATGTGTAGCCATTCATCCACATTTGAACAGAGTGGACAGTGAAATCCTGTAAATACAGAGTGATAAGGAAGAAAATAAAAAATCAAACCTGCTTTAAAACCCAGCAACACAACTGTAGATGTATAACTTTACAACAGCAACACTGCTTTAACAAAAAAGCAAAACAGCAAGATTTATTTGACATAAAAAAAACAAAAAAAACGTAAAGTACAGATACTCAAAAAGTGTACTTAAGTACAATACTCAAGTAAATGTACTTAGTTACTGTCCGCCTCTGATGACGATTAAAGAATGCCCACCCAGGATATCTGCCAGCCCACCCTTCTATACCCGTCAAGAAACGGGCCTGCTCCTTGCTGAATAAAAGTATTAATTCCTTTAAAAAACCTCTTACTGACCCACACAGTTTTCAATTGTAGTGTATATGCATGCTGCACGATTAAAGTACGTTATTTTCTGTATTAATCAACAGCAGGTTGCAAATGCAAAAATATATATTTTTTATTAAGGGGGGGGAAAAACTCTAAAAATCCTAAAATTAAAAAAATATTTAAATTGCACATTATACACATTGAAAATCATTATTATGGGCTGTGACTTTCAGTGTTATTGTTATTAACCAAAAGTAAAACTACTAAAAAAAAACTCTTTAGAAATATGAATATATATATATATATATATATATATATATATATATATATATATATATATATAAAATAAAAAAATATATATACACATTTAAATTAGTTGGTAATTTGTGTACGTTGTAAGACTGAGGAAGGTTGAAAGACTGAAACATTGCTAATTAAAAAATACTTGATGATGCAAGTTGGAATAGTGTGCCAAGCTGATATATTTCTTAGTTTATAATGTACTTCCATCCTACAAATCAATTAATAATTCAGGTGTGGAAGGCATTATATTATTTTTATTAACTAATAATGAATAAACATACTGGTCTGTTTGTGATACAAATGTATTGAATGAATTAAAATATAGCGCATAAGTTATATGGACTGTTTTTATGGAGCATTTTTTGTTTTTGGAGCTCAACAGCCCCTGGTCAGTAAATGTTTTCATTATATAGGAAAGAACAGCATGAACGTCGGAAATCTAAGTTATACAGGTTTGAAAATGACAATGGGTAATAGGCGAGTAAATGATGACAGAATTCTGCATCTCTGTCAAACTGACACTTATACAAACTCTCTCACGCATATGAGCGCAGTACAGTCTCCACGGCAACGCCCGCTCCCATGACAACCATCCACATCCACACAGCGGGGCGAGAAATGACAGTGACATATGAGCTGACGCTTTGGGTGAGAGTCTGGAGCCACACGGGTCAAAGTTACAGGATAGTCCTATTCCTGCAGCTCACACAGTAAAGCATGGCGTCAGCAACACCAAGGTCATGGGTTCGATTCCCAGGGAAAGCATAAATTGCACAAAAAATGTATAGCTTGAATGCAATGTAAGTCACTTAGACAAAAGCATAATGCCAAAGACATAAATGTAATAAATGTTCAGAAAACTCAGTCGAATGTTCATCTTCAGTCGAATAGACATTTATAAACATTCATCTTTATTTGCAATTAATTTAACACTTTTTCCAAATTTATCCCACATTTATCGCAAAAGCACAAAAAGCACCATACTGTAATATTAATAAAAATTACAATAGCATCTCAATGATGCTAAAATAACACTGGAATCTAAAAATGCATGGCAAAAACAAGTTTTAAAAGCAATGGTGGAAGGGAATAATTTCAGATAATAATGACTAGAATTATATAAATCCATATATAAAAAAACATGAATTTAAATTTGTTGATAATTTGCGTACATTCTAAACCCGAGGAAGGTCAACTGGCCAAAACATTGCTAAATACTTTATAAATACATATATAAATAAATACACCATACTGTTAAAATAAAAAAATAGAAAAAGCTGTGGAGTTTATGGTAAAAAAACTGGCATCTGTGGTTGCCAGAACTTAAAAAAAAATATATGATGGCAAGATTTTACGGATTGAACTTAAAATACAGTTAACGCTAATATATATACCAGCCTACTGGAGGACTAACATTAGTTTTGTACTTTTATAGTACACTGACAACCATCATAAAACACTGTTGGTAATGAAAAAACAACATGTTTTCATCACAACAAGTTTTTCCACAAGCTGAGGTCAATACTAATATATAAGGTGGCATTCACACGAACACTATCATGGTCACGCTAAAATAATGCAATAAATATTAATTTAGCAACATAAGATGCAATATAAAACCCTAATGTTTATAAGTGACAAGAAACTAAGAAGAAACAGCTATTTCAATGAAAACCCCCCCCCCCCGGTTAATTCTGGTATATGTATACTTTGTGTAAACTTGTACTGTAAATTAAAAAATGACAAAAAATTATAAAATCTTTTTCACTTACAAAAACTGTAAATTTAAAACATCCCATTAGATTTATTAGAGTTTTTCACCATATATAGTAAGGGAATTTGCTGTTAAACAGTGAACAGGTTTTCTACTCTGGCGTTTTTTAGCGTTTAAAATTATGATAATTTAATAAAAGTCATCCATAAATATTGACTTCAATTCTGGTCTGTGAATCACACAAAATATTGTATGGCTTAAAAATGACTTCTAAACACTTTTTTAGCAGTTTGATGGTGCCGTTTCACATTTGTTTTTACAGTTTGCAAAGGAGCAGTTTAGACCTTTAGAGCATTGCAACTGTGTTTGTTCGATATTTTGCATTAAATGTAGCGTTTTTGCTGAAATAAAACTGCTGAAGAAATGCCAGAAGACAGTTTGTGCTGTGCAAGATGAAACTCCAATAGACTGCCCTCTGAAAATGATCTACAAATATATATATACATTTTTTTTATATATTCCTTGCAAATAAAAAAAAAAAAAAAACTTCCTTCCTCAGTAATGTTGTCTTGTTTTCCAATACAAATATCTAAACTTAAATTAAAATACATTTATTGGAAATGCAAAATGACTTCAAGATATCAAGCACTGTTTTCTGAAAAATTTATCAAAATAAATTTAAGTGTGTTTTTGTTTAAACTAGAAAAAAATAATCTACAAATGAGGTCAGAAATTGAATCTTGTTTTCCCTTTGAATTAAGTTTATTTTTATGACCCCACTGGCATTTTTTTTTAACACATAACTTCCTTAACTATTCAGAAAACAAAACATATTTCATTTCTCAAGTAAATGCATTTTGATTTAAGAATGGTTAGATATTTGTCCTGGAAAACAAGACAAAACTGCAGAATTCTTCAGTATCCAACATATGAAACGGAAACCTGTGAAATCCACACACGGATGGGACTCTGACAGGGGTTTTGGGGTGAGGTGAGCGTGGAGGTCGGCAGCAGGGTGAGCGAGGTGGGGAGGCAGAGGAACGGCAGACAGGAAGCGAACAGTGCGAGGACAGGGAACAGGAAGTGAGGCACTCTCACCTTGGGGGTGGGACAGGAAGCGGTGGAGAGGCGGGAGGTAGCCTGGGCGCGTGGCGACTCGGACGGCGTGGTGCTCAGAGACGCCGTGTCACGGGGAAGAACCAAATATTTATATACATTTTTTTTATAAATTCCTTGCAAAAAAAAAAAAAAAAAACTTCCTTCCTCAGTAATGTTGTCTTGTTTTCCAATACAAATATCTAAACTTAAATTAAAATACATTTATTGGAAATGCAAAATGACTTCAAGATATCAAGCACTGTTTTCTGAAAAATTTATCAAAATTAAGTGTGTTTTTGTTTAAACTAGAAAAAAATAATCTACAAATGAGGTCAGAAATTGAATCTTGTTTTCCCTTTGAATTAAGTTTATTTTTATGACCCCACTGGCATTTTTTTTAACACATAACTTCCTTAACTATTCAGAAAACAAAACATATTTCATTTCTCAAGTAAATGCATTTTGATTTAAGAATGGTTAGATATTTGTCCTGGAAAACAAGACAAAACTGCAGAATTCTTCAGTATCCAACATATGAAACGGAAACCTGTGAAATCCACACACGGATGGGACTCTGACAGGGGTTTTGGGGTGAGGTGAGCGTGGAGGTCGGCAGCAGGGTGAGCGAGGTGGGGAGGCAGAGGAACGGCAGACAGGAAGCGAACAGTGCGAGGACAGGGAACAGGAAGTGAGGCACTCTCACCTTGGGGGTGGGACAGGAAGCGGTGGAGAGGCGGGAGGTAGCCTGGGCGCGTGGCGACTCGGACGGCGTGGTGCTCAGAGACGCCGTGTCACGGGGAAGAACCTGGACGCCCCGTGAGATGATGGAGTCGGGAATCTGAGACATAAAAGAAGGATGTTTATTAAAATCATAAACTTCCAAACATCTGCTCTCTTATAATTTGTGAATTAAATAATGTAAAAAGTCTGCAAGTTTTGAAATCATTTGTTTCCACTGAGCTTGTGGTGAAACATGTTCTTGTCATGTTTCTAATCACACACTTCGCATACGTCCCAATCTGCGTTCTATTTAGTGTGTTCCAGGTTGTAGTACACTGAAAATAATATGCTAAAAAGTCCACGGATGGAACAGTATTTCTAGATTTTTCAAGTATTTTGGCCTAGTATGACTCACTAACTCTTTCTATGTGAAAAAGGAGAAGACTGTGGCAGTTCAATCAACTTTTTCAGTATTCAGTAGAAAATTGTGAGGAATGTTAAGCCATAATTATATTAAAAATAACAATGCATTTCGAGGTAATGCATGTAGTAACATGCTAAATGTATTTAATATGTTTTTATGTATTTAAATATACTAATTGCAACATCATTGCAAATCAGCAATTATAAATATTTAAATACATAACATACAAGTCTGAATAAAAATTACATAAAATTTTAGTTTACACTTGGCAGTACACATAATCATATTCCAAAACAATAGAAGTAGTTAGTCCCACATAAGTGGATAAAAAAAGGTCAACTAAATGAATTTAATATAAATTTACATTATAATACATTTTCATTTAATTGCAAATAACATGCAGTTAAGTGTCTGAAACATTACATTCAGATCTTATTTGAAGACTGTGTGAAGGCAATTCAGAGAATTGTTTTTAAACACAAATTATAAATGATGAATGAGGTCGACACAAACACCACAAGCACACAAATGATGTGAAGATGCTGTCATGATATTCACTCACACCAGTGGATGCTGCAGCACACATGAAGATGACACACAATATCATGATGAGAATGAAGACAAATGGAACACCTGCAAACGTCCAACACAGTCATGTGAGAACTAGGGTGAAGGTTTGATTTTGACATTAAAGAGGACATAACAGCAGACAACACCCCCTTCCCATCCACCTACACAGACATTTCTACATTTATGATAGACTTTTGACCACAGTTTCACGTCATCTAAAGTCTTTATTTACAGCTATGGTAACTAACATACTCAATTCATAAAGAGAGCTTTTTTATGTTAGCATATTCATCAGACAATAATTACAAAAGTTTGATTAAACCAACAACATTACAGCAGCAGTTTTAAAGATGTTTTGATTGTTTGAGTACTCAAAAGAGAATTTAGCAAAGAATAACTTAATTAATTTGTGTTCCCTGCTAGCTGAATTTCACATACATAAACAAAAATCTGTCTCTAAACCTCTATTTTCTTTATTCAGAGTTGATGTAGACCAGTATTTGGAAACTATCCAAAGCTCCTATGTATTGTCGTATGTATCCTCTTAAGGTGTAAATGTATTACTTTTTTTGTTAACCTGGCAACACATCCCTTCTGAAAATTAACCATGGTTTTACTAAAAAAAAAAAAAAAAAAACCATTGTTTCCACTAATTAACCATGGTTTTACTACACTAACCATAGTTTAACCATGGTATTTGTAGTAAAACTGTAAAGATTCACGATATGCAGTAGTACCGTTCTGAACCAAATGATTCCAAATACGACCTCCGAAGTTCCCATTTGAATCAAAAGATTCATGAACCCGCTCCGAAGTTCTGATCTAAATCAAATGATTTTCGATCCGTGCCCCGAAGTCCAAATCTAAATCAAATGATTCCTGATCCACGCTCCGAAGTCCTGATTTGAATCAACAGATTCACTAACCCGCTCTGAAATCCCGATCTAAATCAAATGAATCGCGACATGCGCTCCCGAAGTCTAGATCTGAATAATGATTTACAAACACACTGCAAAGTTCCGATCTAAGTCAAATGATTCGCGATATGCTTTTCGAAGTTACGATCTGAATTAAAAGATTCATGTACCCTCTCTGAAGTTTTGATCTAAATCAAATGATTCGTGATCCACGCTCCGAAGTCCTGATTTGAATCAACAGATTCACTAACCCGCTCTGAAATCACGATCTAAATCAAATGAATCGCGACATGTGCTCCGAAGTCTAGATCTGAATAATGATTTACAAACACACTGCGAAGTTCCGATCTAAGTCAAATGATTCGCGCTCCACGCTCCGAAGTCCCGATCTGAATTAAAAGATTCACAAACCCGCTCCAAAGTTCCGATCTAAGACAAATGAGTCACGCTCCACGCTCTGAACTACGTAAATAATGATTTGTGAACCATCAATTCAGATTTGAACTTCGGAGTGCGTATCACAAATCTTTCAATTCATGAAATGATTAACGAACTCGCTACAATGAATGTAAAGATTCACAAACCCGCTCTGAAGTTCCGATCTAAATCAAATGATTCGCAATCCAATTGGAGCGCTTCGAAACAGTTAATCATTTTGCGATGCAATGCTTGAACTGATTTCGAAGTTTCGAAAAGCTCAGTTTCAAGGATGTACTTTTCTAGCATATTTACTTTAACTTCTCAGGTAATATCAATGAATGATATGACCTATTTCATATGCGGCCAAAATTACAACAACAGTAGTTACATATACATATATTTAACTGTTTTATCAAAACTATTGCTAGGGATAATTTAGTAGTCGCTGGATGTTGGCAGGGACATGTCACTAGCATCCCTACTAAATTCTATGCCCTTGTGTGAGAAACACTTTTGTATAGCATAACTGATTTATATATAGCTACAGGTTTACCTTGGCAGCGATGGAGGCGGCAGTGATGTGCGAGGAGGAGCTGTCCTCTGTGGAGGCCACACCACTGTCCTTCTTCTCCTCCTCCTCGTCCTCACACTGCACACCCTTGTCCTCGGTCTGCCGGTGCGGGCTGCTGGCAGGCAGCGGGGACGGAGGAGGTGGAGGCGAGGGCAAGTCCTCCAGCTCGTTTGGCACCTCTTTCATTTTGACCACAGCTTCTCGGAGCAGGTCGATGGCGTGCGGGAGAGCGGGCAGGATGAACTGGAAGCATTCCTACAGGACACACATGCAAAGAAGAATAAATCCAAGAGCTTGAGACATGAATTTTGAAAAATTACTCAGCCCTTAATATTACTTTTTGTTTAAGTAAAATCATTAAATGCCATCCTTCCGCTAGGAAAAATAGTCCCTGTTACAGTAACTGTTTCAGTCTACAGCAATGTTCAGTTGTAACACCCTCATCTGATGGAAAAAAATAGACAAAAATAGCCCAAGAACTGTTCTCATCAGCTCATTATTTTTTAACACAATATATGATGTTTCCGCATCATATGATATTTGTTTATCTCTCAGCATAAGAAAACATTCGTTTTCTTTGACAGCGGGAAGGACGGGCTCTCAGAATCAAAGGTGAATGACGCAACATACCGCCAGCAAGGGTCACTCATACTTCATTACATAAATAATAAACTACTTTATGCCCAATTACAAAATAGATGGAAGAGTTTTTGATAGTAGTATATGGATTGGTTATGTTTCTAAGGGTGTTGCGCAGTGATACACTGATCATCAGGGGTGTATTTCCCAAAAGAAACTATGGTCGCAAATTCCGTCATTACCAATAGAGTTCAATGGAAATAACGACCATAGTTATTTGTAGTTCAGATTTAGGTTTTCACAAAAACAAAAAGTTTTATAAAATGATAAACTGCACATTTCAGCCTTTAAAATATTTTTAAGAAAAGGGATGAGTCAAAAGTATTAATTACTACATCAATTTAAACAAAACCCTGTACAATAACAAATAAACAATAACAAGGCAGCTTCACAATTTTTTTAATTCAAATGTTGCTCTATGTACAATTCTACTGAAAATCCTACTGAAAACAAAACAATACTGTTTTTGGACATTTACCATGAAGAACTTTATAGTTAACTAAAACTAAAACCATAAAAAAGTTTTGTTATTCAAAGTAAAATAAATTTTAACTGAAATACAATTAAAAGTATTTAAATTTTTAAAAACTGCATTCAGCTAGTTGCCAAGGCAACCGTTCTCATTTTCATTTAGTTTAACTTGATGTACTAAAATAACTAAAATTAAATTAAAAATGGATTAAACTATATAAATGTATTAAAAAACTAATAATAAAAAAAACGAATAAAAACTACTAATGTCAAAAACACACAACAAAATTACTAAAGTTTCAAATAAATGAAAACATATAAAAATAAAATATAATTCAAAATATTAATAAAAACTAAAATAGTATCTCATTAATACTAAAATAACACAGGCATAAACCACTATTATAGGTGATTTACTGAAATTGATGGTAAAGTGAAAATTTTATTCAAAAGCTATATAATGTACATGGTGTTTCTCATAAATTGGCCAAGCAATGAAAAAATTATGACCCTTAAGTAAACTATTCTGGACGGATCCAAAAAGAGCTCTATAATTATTCATGTTTATCTCTATTTCCAGCACCCATTAATGTATATTTTATTGAGACCACAAGCAAGTCCACAAACAGAATTAAACTTGCACATTATTGTCACGGTCACTCGGGGAGGAAGGAACGAAGGAGCGAGGAGACGAGGAGTAATACAAATCAAAAGGGTTTAATGAGGGTAACGCTCGGATCACAGGAAACACTGGAGACATCAAGTAGACAGAATGACATTTAACAGCAGACAGAAAACACTGGGAAACACAGGGTTTAAATGCACAGACACCAATGGGACACACCTAGGAGCAAATGAACTAATTAATCAAACACAGCTGGACACAAATTATAACCAATGAGGACAGGACAAAGGAAGAACCAAATAAGGGCAACAGGAACATACACGTGACAGATCGCCCCCCTCCTA
>NW_015506404.1:464421-468340 GCF_001515645.1 Sinocyclocheilus grahami
GGGGGGGGGGGGGGGGGGGGGGGGGGGGGGGGGGGGGGGGTGGAGCAGGGGACTCAGGGAGCCATGGCGGAGCAGACAGTTACTAGAAGTACTACATTAAAAGTTTTGGCTAATGGAGTACGTACTGGCAGACCAGTACTGAGACATAAGACTAACCACAGACTTAATAAAAGAAAAAAAAAAGTCTTACCTGTGAACCTTTTTTACTGCCCGGCAAATTTATGATGAGAGTTTTCCCTCGGATACCACACACGGGTCTGCACACACACAAATCAAGACAATTCAAAAGAGACTAATTTCAACATTGATAAAAATCAGAAATGTTAATTGAGTAGCAAATCAGCATATTAGAATGCTTTCTGAAGGATCATGTGACACTGAAGACCGGAGTGATGATGCTGAAAATTCAGATTTACATCACAGCAATAAATGACATTTTACAAGATATTACAATTACATGGAAATCAGCTATTTTAATTTGTAATAATATTTCACAATATTTAAAGTTTTTAGTGTATTTTTGTACATTTTATTGTATTTGAGTATAGGAGACTTCTTTCAAAAACAATGAAAATCTTTAGCTTTTAACAGTAGTACATACATATTGATTATAATTATTATTATATGCAGGCAAACAGGAAACAATTGTAAATTGTAATTCTGAATATAATAGCATTCCATAATGGCTTGTTTCTGCCACGTGATAAAAAACATCAAAAAGGTAATTGCAACTTTTTATCTCACAATTTGGACTTTTTTTCATGCAATTCTGAAAAAAAGTCAGATCTGTCATTTAAAAAATTGCAATTCCTTTTTGATTTTTTATTCCATGGCAGAAACAGGCTTCCATAAAATTCTGATATTTGCATTATTATATTCTTTAAAATGTTCCTATAAGTCTATATCTAGCTGTTATATTTCTCTACTGGAAGCTTATGTACGTCGAGCCAATGAAAGTCTGATTTCAATGAAGTCAGTGTCTTTGATTGAGAGGCTAATCTGGGATCAGTTTTCTCTGAATATACTAGTGAGTATAATTATGAATGAAAGTCAAATATCTTCTACACTGAGATGAGCATGTTGAGGACACGTTGAAGTGAGACCTGGAGAGCATTCCCAGAGGAGTGACATTCAGAGAGCCCACCAGCATGGCCAGAGACATCCCTGGAGCTTCCCGCTCGATCACCTCTTTAGTGGCCTGGACATACAGACAGAATGAGAGAGAGAAAGAAATTATGTCTCTTTAATGTCTCAGATTTGTCTAGACCTGCTGAGATTAAATGAATGTGTCTCAAACTGTGTTCAAATGTGCCAAGATACCAAAGTTTGCAATCAAATGTCAGAGATCTCGATATGAAAATTTTTCATGAATGATCTGAGCTGCTATCCACTTTCATTTTAGAGCACTATACACTTATTGTATGTCAACAGCTGTCTTATTTGTGTCTTATTTATATATTTCGTGAAATGAAATATTACTAAGAACTCCATTGTGTCTTCTGAGCTATTGAAGAGCAACCTCGGAGCGATACCATGTTCCTCTGGGAGAGAAGCTTGACAGGAATGTCACAGATCAACAGAGGCTGGTCACATTAAAACCCTGGATGATCCTACTGTATCACTCACTGCACAAAATAATCATCTGTGTGCGTGAGTGACACATCATTAGAGAAGAACGAGGGAAAACATCAAAAGAGGAGTATCGATGAGACTCATGGGATGAGCAAGAGAGAGTGTGTGAAAGACAGAGAGTCACAGAGTCGCCTTTTGCAGAGAAATACAGTGGAGTCTAAAATCTGAGACCACTAGAGCTTCTATTTCGCATGATTCTCATTTTATAATTGATGGCAGAACTGGAGAAGACAATAACTAATAATTTAAGATGTTTCAAAGCGCATCTTGAACTAAATTTGTACTGAATTGGCCACAACACACATGAAGCTCCATCCATTCATCTGCTCATCCATCCATCCATCCATCTGTCTGTCCGTCCGTCCATCCATCCATCAATCCATCCATCCATCCATCCATCCATCCATCCATCTATTTCTATCTATCAGTCTGTCCATCCATCCATCCATCCATCCATCCATCCATCCATCCATCCATCCATCCATCCATCCATCCATCTATCTATCTATCTGGTGTGACATCAGAACTCATCTCAGGACGTTTGGACGAGAATATGGCACATCAATAAAGGCGAGATGAGGCGAGATCAGGCATCTGAGAGCTGTTGAAGGCTGAGATCTGATCTGGACCGGTGTGAGTGCTGGAAGTCAGTTCATTCATCCATCTGCCCATCTGTCTGAGTATCTATCAGTCCATCCATCCATTCATCTGTCCATCAGTCCATTTGTCCTTACATCCATCTGTTCGTCCTTCCCTCTGTCAATCCATTCATTCATCTATCCATCTATCCATCTATCTATCTATCTATCTATCTATCTATCTATCTATCTATCTATCTATCTATCCTTTCATCCATCCGTCCATCCAGCCGTCTGTCAGTTCATCCATCAATCCATCCATCCGTCCATCAATCCATCAATCTATCTATCTATCTATCTATCTATCTATCTATCTATCTATCTATCTATCTATCTATCTATCTATCTATCTATCTATCCTTTCATCCATCCGTCCATCCATCCATCCGTCCGTCAGTTCATTCATCCATCTGCCCGTGTATCTATCAGTCCATCCATCCATTCATCTGTCCATCAGTCCATTCGTCCTTCCCTCTGTCAATCCATTCATCTGTCTATCCATCATCCATCCATCCATCCATCCATCCATCCATCTATCTATCTGGTGTGACATCAGAGCTCATCTCAGGACGTTTGGACGAGAATATGGCACATCAATAAAGGCGAGATGAGGCGAGATCAGGCATCTGAGAGCTGTTGAAGGCTGAGATCTGATCTGGACCGGTGTGAGTGCTGGAAGTGCTCTAGTGATGGCAGATGATTCAGTTTGGCTTATGGTCAGAGTATTTGGAGTGTTTTATTGAGGACTGTAAGAGAATATTTTAGGCAGGAACACACATCTCACTCTTCACACACACATATGTGGTGCAGGACCGACCTCAGGCGTGACATCCCGAGGAGCGAAGCCGGTGCCACCGGTGGTCAAAATCAGGTTCAATTCTTTCTCATCACACCAGTCGATCAGAGTCTCCTGAACCAAACAAAAAGAAATAAATATCAGCAAACCCTCACATGTCTCTTATGCTCATCGAAGGTTTATTTAATCAAAAATACAGTAAAACTGTAAAAATTGTGAAATATTATTACCATTTAAAAATATTTTGTTACATTATAAATGTCTTTACTGTCACTTTTGATCAATTTAGTGCGTCCTCACTGAAAAAAGTATGAATTTCTTTTAAAAAAAAAAATCATACTGACACCAATCTTTTAAACAGTGCTGTGTTTTTTAGGCTGCTATATGTCATTATTACATCAATTGTTGATAAAACCATTTTATTTTCCTGTTACCGTACCTTGATCTCATCAATTTCATCAGGGACAATTTTGTAAGCGGAGATGGTTCCTCCAAGCCTGAAAAACAAGATCAGGTCAGTATTAGAAGAAAATCTTTAGGACCATAAAGACAATGTGTTTGTAGAAATCAAGCTTTTATTTCTATTGCATGGTGCCATCCTGTGGCCAAATCAAGAGGTAGGACAAACAGAGAGAGCGAGAGAGAGAGAGAGAGAGGAGGAGAAAAGCACTTGAGGCAGGAGGTGTAGAGCAGCAGACAGGTCTTATGTAAGGTCTCTTTTTCCTTCTCGCTCTTTTTCCCCCCTTTTTGCATGTGTGTTATTTTTACGAAACTATAGCATCATGTTTCCTTGCGACAACAGACTCTCTCTCTCTCTCTCTCTCTCTCTCTCTCTCTCTCTCTCTCTCTCTCT
>NW_015506404.1:468442-490368 GCF_001515645.1 Sinocyclocheilus grahami
TATTTACAATTACATATAGTTTATAAAGTGCTAATTCATTTTTATTATTTATTTATCATTAAAGACATATTTTTTTAAATGTAAAAAAAGATATGTCTTTAATGATAAAAAAACAAAAAAACAAAAAAAACAAAAGTCCAGATTGGTAAAATGAAAACTGATTATTAAATGTAAATTATAATTAGAATAATACTTAATTAATTAAGAAGTAATTGTAATTCTATATTAGTTTAGCTTTTTCTTCAGCTGCCCCATTACATGAAAATTAATATAAAATTATTTGATACTACTTTATATATTTTACTTTGATGATCTCTGTTCTCCTTATATAATAAACATGAATTAATAATAGAATATATAGAGAATACAAAAACACATATTTTATATAGATGGATCTATATTATACATTGAAATACATGGTTTATTCTATTAGAGATACTCTTCAATAACAGAGCAACAGTAACACCTGTCAGGTAAAGCACGGTAACCCTTGAGTGTTATTGGGTTCACTCTTTGCATAAATAACATTATACTGATAGCAAATAACTTAGGATCTTTTCTTCCGTTTCCAAGGAAACCACTTCAGACTACAGCCTCTGGTGGCAGCGACTGTCTCTCTCTCTCTCTCAGAGCATTCGTGATGCTAGACAGTTCGTTTTGTGACTCTGACACAGGTAGACACATGGTTTGGGCCCAGAGTGAGTGTCTCTGTCCTGAACGTGTGGAAAACTCATAGAGTTGAATTAACAACAGAACATGCTTGAGGATAATTCTGCTTAATGTGTTTAACAGGAGCCAGTGCTGTGAAATACCTGTGCTTTCATTTCAGCTTCTCTCTCTCTAAATGTTCAGTACAATTTAACCAAAAATAATGTTTAGTCATCATCTGTTCACTCACTTATTTTTGATTTTCAAGCTCCAAAAAGAACAAAAACACATCTTGACATGCCATATTTGATCTGTGGTGAAAGAAGACGAAGCACAAACCCAGCTAACAGGGAACGTTCTGACAAGGTTCTCTCAATATTATAAACAAATGATCTTGCAGTAACATTAATAGAATGTTAGTTTAGAGTTTGGTTTTTGATAGCGTTCTCTTTATACATCGTTCATGGAACTTTTCTCTGAATTCCATTTTTTACAATTTTGCTACTTCTTTCCAAACGTTCAGAGAACATTCAAAAGAAACGTTCCCATAATTCTTTTATAATTAAAAAAAAAAAAAAAAAAAAAAAAAAAAAAAAAAAAAAAAATATATATATATATATATATATATATATATAAGATTTAAAAAACTGGATGTTTTGAACATTCAGCGAAATAATGCTTTCATAACTTTAGAACAGTTTTGTTCTCCTTTTCTGTCATACAAGCCAGTTTTATGTGAATACACTGTAAAAAAATAAAATAAAATTTGAAGTTGTAAATAAAGATTATTGGGAAGTCTGTTTTACAAGAAAATAATATTTCAGTCATATATCATGTGTAATTCAATGTGTTTCTTTGTAAATTAGCAAACAGTGAAAACTGTTTTGAAGTAAATCATACACCAACTTTAGTATACAGACATCAGTGAGTGATTTAGGAGTGTGAACTCATAATCATTGCGCAAAAGAATCCAAGGTCTAGATGCAATTCAAATTATATTACATTTTGGCCCTGTGGAAAAAATGCTTACGAGTTAAATTGCTTTGTGAGTCTCCAACTGGAGATTATTAAGTGTCAGAGTGAGAAAATCATTAGTCCTGGGGTGTGCTGGTCTAAAAATGAAATATTATGGGAGTAAAATCATTTCCAGAGATTCTAGAGGCTATAGAGATGAGCAAACAGAAAGTGAGGTGGAAACTAAACGATAGAGCACGACTACTGCACACTATACACAGCAAACTATCAAGTATTATTACAAAAATAGTATGTAAAACAGCAGTATATAAAAAAAATAAACAGTGTACAAGAAAAATGGTTCAAAGCTGATTCTTCAATGGCATCACTGTGAAAACCCCCTTTTGTAACCTTTATTTTTAAGAGTGTATATTTTCTCACGTTGGTTTGTATCTTTAGTCCAAATTATGAAAACATTGTCCTAACTTTTGGCAGTATCAACAAAAGATGAGTCAAGATAGAGATGCCAAAAATTAGAATTGATTACTATTATATATGATTCATACAATATATAGGCAAGGCAAGGCAAGTTTATTTGTATAGCACATTTCATACACAATGGTAATTCAAAGTGCTTTACATAAAATAAAATAAAAAAATAATCACAACAGTAAAACAAGGAATTTAAAAACTTTGAAAATGATTTAAGAGGTTTAAAATTAATTTAAGAAAACGATTATATATAAAATATAGTGCAATCAGTTCGGACATCGCACAGTGCTCATTCAATAAATGCACAGCTAAACAGATGAGTTTTGAGTCTGCATTTAAATGTGACTAATGTTTTAGCACATCTGATCTCCTCTGGAAGCTGATTCCAACTGCGGGTGGCATGATAACTAAAAGCACATTCCCCTTGTTTTGTGTGAACCCTTGGTATTTCTAACTGACTCGATCCTAATGATCTGAGTGGTCTGTTAGGTTTATATTCAGTGAGCATATCTGCTATATATTTAGGTCCTAGGCCATTGAGTGATTTAAGTTAGGAGGGGCTGTTTCATTGAGGACCGTTGCACTGCAGCTGTCTTCTAGCCATGTTTCATTTAGAAACATAAAATCCAGGTTGTTTGTGGTTAAGTCATTGATTAGAAATGATTTATTTTTTAGTGAGCGAATGTTTAAAAATGCTAACTTGATGGCATTGCATTTTGTCTCAACAGCAATATTAGTTTGATGCATAACAGGCCGCAGATTAGATAAATCAGCCGTACGGCTTAAGAAGGCCTTAGACTTTCTATCACGTGAAAAAACAGAAATAGAGAAAACTACAGGCACACTGGGTTCCCGCTTGTTCTGTAAACATTTGTGAATGTTGCTGCTATTATAGTGGGGACCCGACACATATCACTGAGAGCTGTTACCAGTTGTTTTTAGTTAACCTACAGCAGATGGAGGGTTTGGGCCCTGGCGTTGTGGCAGCGGCCTGAGAGCTCTCACAGGAGGAGGAAGACGAGCTGGGCCCACAGGCTTTGGTGGTTGTGGGGCCCGCCGTTACACTACCGATCAAATGTTTGGGGTCAGTATGATGGTTTTTGAAAGAAATCAATACTTTTATTCAGCAAAGATGCATTAAATTGATTAAAAGTGACAGTAAAGACATTTATAATTACAAAAGATTTCTATTTTAAATAAATCAGTTCTTTTGAACCTCCTATTCGTCAAAGATTCCTGCAATTTTTTTTATCCTGGTTTAATATAATATAATAATAATAAAACTGATAATAATCAGAAATGTTTCTTGAGCAGCAAATCAGCACATTAGGATGATTTCTGAAGATCATGTGACACTGAAGACTGAAGTAATGATGCTGGAAATTCAGCTTTGTATCACAGGAATAAATTAGGCTTTAAAAATATTAAAATATAAAACAGTTCTTTTAAATCACAATAACATTTCATAATATTACTGTTTTTACTGTACTTTTAATCAAGTAAATGCAGCCTTAGTGAGCAGAAGAGACTTTCCTATTAACATCAAACTTTTCAACAGTAGTGTAATAATACGGCAGAAATAGTAAAAGTATTATGGATTAAAAAAAAAAAATTCTTTGTTGTATACATTTGGCAAATGTAGGTCATCTACATACTATATACTAAATAGCACTTAGAAATAGTACTATGACTATTCCATAATGTTTTTTTCCCCCAATACATCATTTATACAGAATACGGCTTTATTCTCCAATACGACTTTACTTACAGAATGACTAAAGTTTGAGTGTAAAAAATAAAATAAAATAATATAAATTTCCATAAGTTTTTGATAATTTTCAGATTGAAAAAATTATATATAAATAAAAAAAAAAGTTTAAATTGCCCGGGAATCCTGCTATTGTGAACATAGGCATGCTTTCCAGCAACATTTATATATTAATAAGTCCATTTATAGAAATGTCTAGAAAACAGAGCTGCCTATAATGAAAAAACAAACAAACAAAAGCTGTAAAACATTCAGGACTGACATCCTCTCTTGGATTCCAGTGATATTTCTGGCATGGTTTAAGAGTTGCATTTTTCTCTTTGCGGTGCCAGAATCTCCGGCCGAGTCTTTCTCTGCCTAATGGAAGAGTTATAAGTGTTTAATTGAACCCTATCATATGGACCCTGCCACACTTAAAACCATCATTCCTGGCCTCGCCGTGTTCCTTGGGGTATGAATAAAGAAAGACAGAGAGCGAGCGCCAGAGGAGGAGAACGCATCCCACTGCACACATCTGTGACCCAGCTTTACGGGCCTACTTCAATTCTGGATGGGCTCCCAAACCAAGGCCATCTGCTGCTGTGATTTAATTAATAATAGAGTGCCTTTGTGCTGAATGACGGCTTCGGGCGCATTTTAAAACACTGCTGGAGGACGCAGAGACCCTCGCTGGGATGCTACCTGAAAACACTCACAAAACATCTGAAGTATGGATGGGCCGTTATATGATTAGTGCAAACCATATTTGAACAATTCAACATTTCATTACACTATTCAACATTTCATTCAACCAAAATATTACTAGTTATTTAAAGAAATGTGCCTAATTACACAATAAGTGCAAACCATGCTTGAGCAAAAATTTTGCAACATTTCATTAATAAACTAAATATCGCTAAGCTTGAGAGCTTAATAAAAATGTGCATAATTATAAGTGCAAACTATATCTAAGCAATTTAGCATTCATTAATAAACAAAAATATTACTAATTTGAAAATGTAATAAAATGCTTAATTATACAATAAATAAAAACCATGTTTGTGCAATTTATCATTTCATTAAAAAACAAACAAAAAACCGACTGTTTTGAGAATTGAATAAAAAATTGCTTAATTTTACAATAAGTGCAAACCAAGTTTGAAAAAAAATATTTTATTAATAAACAAAAAGATTCCTATGATGAGAATTTAATTTTAAAAATCATAATTATATAAGTGCAATACATATTTAAATTTTTTATTTTATTACAAACAAAAATATTTCTATTTTGAGAATTTAATAAAACGCTTAATTTTTTACAACAATTGTAAACCATGTTTGAAAAAATGTGTTATTTTATTAATAAACTAAAATATTTCCATGTTGAGAATTTAATTTAATAAATCTTAATTTTGTCAGGACCACTATTGTCAAAGATGATTGACAATTAGCATACAGTTTGGTTCCGTTCTGGGCAAGAACTCCCTGCGCATCCATGCAGCCTAGCATGGATGAGAGCAGGGAGAGCAGCGATTTTTTTTTTCTTGTGAAAATTATATTCTCATGCCTTAAAATAGCTTGAATGCAACTCTACACCCTTGCCTCATTTACTATACGTGGATCTATAAATACGCAAATTAGCCTCGCCTCCACTCAGTCACACAGCAGCGTTTTGTTGTTACAGCTTGGCAGTAACGATGGGGCAGCGAGCCTTTCAGAGAAGGGCGCTACGGAGGCCACATCCTACCTGCAGGAGACACTGATATTGACTGACCCAAGCCTGGGGCAGTACTACATATGGAATGGACTCTGAGGCAGGTCCTACCAGCAGAGCCTGACAGAATGGTCTGTCAAAAGGAAGACACTGGTTCACTGAACAGGGGCTGACCAGAGACCAAGACTGTGCCTGGCATCAGACTGCTCCGCCCAGTCTGACTGCCGGGGGTGCTGGAGGATACTCCACCAGGGTTCGCAGTCCGGGGAACTGTACTGAGGAGGAAACAGACGCTCGCATCCCCGGGTGAGGGGGAATGGCGCAGCAAGCGTGACACCAGCCAGCTCTTCCCACCACTTACCTGTTACCCAACACACGGGAAGAAACTGGCTCAACGAGAAGACTGTAGGTGTTCGGTGTAGCCCAGCCCGCAGCTCTACAGATGTCTGCCAGAGAGGTGCCGTGAAGGAGGCAACACTCCATGTGGAGTGAGCCCTCACGGCTCGCCTCGGGATTGGTTCGCCAAGGCGATGGCACCCACTATCCCATGGGCCAACCTCTGCTTGGAGGCAGCCTTCCCTTTCTGCTGACCTCTGTAGCAGACACAGAGCTGCTCAGAGTTTCTGAAGCTCCGGGTGCGGTCCACGTATATGCGCAGCGCTCTTACGGGACACAGCAACGCCAAGGCTGGATCTGCCTCCTCTGAGGGCAGTGCTTGCAGGTTCACCACCTGATCGCGAAAAGGCGTGGTTGGAACCTTGGACACGTACCCAGACTGGGGTCTCAGGACAATGTGAGAGTAGGCCGGCCTGAATAGAAGTAATAGAAGTGAGCGCGGTCAGGAGCGCTGTCTTAGCAGACAAGAATTAAGCTCAACTGAGTCTAGAGGCTCAAAGGGATCCCTCTGAAGGCCAGCCAGGACGGTAGAGAGATCCCGGGAGGGCACCAGGGGTGGCCTAGGAGGATTTAACCTTCTGGCATCCCTCAGGAACCTGACGATGAGACCAGGGACCGGCCGTCCACTGCATCGTGATGTGCTGCGATAGCAGCCACATACACTTTCAAGGTGGAGGCTGACAGCCTTCGCTCCAACCTTCCTTGCAGGAAAGAAAGCTCTACTCCAATTGTGCATCTTCGGGGGTCTTCTCTGCGAGAAGAACACCAGATCACGAACAGGCTCCACTTCAAGGCAAAATCTTGCCTTGTAGAGAGGGCTCTGGCCTGAGTGATAGTGTCTTCCACCGCCGGTGGGAGATCACTTAGGTGTCAAAGGTGCCGAGCCTCTGAGAAAAAAGGTCCTTCCTCAGAAGACTGTGCCAGGAAGGGGCTGTCACAAGGAGCATTAGTTCCAAAAACCAGGTCCGGGTGGGCCAATACAGTGCAACCAGCAGGACCTGTTCCTCATCCTCCCTGACCTTGCACAGTGTCTATGCAAGATGGCTCACTGGGGGAAACGCATACTTGCGTAAAGCCAGAGGCCAGTGCGTCCGTGCCGAGGGGGGCCTCGGTCAGGGAGTAATACAGCTTGCAGTGGGAGGACTCGTGGGAGGCAAACAGGTCTACCTGAGCTCCCCGAATCGATTCCAGATCAGCTGGATCATCTCGGGATGGAGGCGCCATTCTCTGGGGAACGTGAGCTGTCGTGAGAGCACATCGGCTGCATGATAGAGCTCCTCTGGGATGTGGATGGCACGCAGCAACTTGCGCCATGTCTGACTCCAGAGGAGGAGATGGTGGGTGAGTTGTGACATGCGACGTGATCTTAAGACAACCCTGCCAGTTGATGTATGAAATGATCAAAGTGTTGTCCGTGCGGACCAACAAGTGCTTACCAAGCAGCAGTGGCCGGAACTGCCGCAAGGCTAGTAGCACTGTCAGCAACTCGAGGAAGTTGATGTGACAATGCAGTCGGGGCCCTGTCCAGAACCCGAGGCTGCCTGCCCGTTGCATGTAGTGCACCAGCCCGCACTGGAGGCATCTGTCGTGACAACGACATGCCGAGACACTTGTTCTAAGGGCACTCTGGCCTGTAGAAAGACAAGGTCCATCCAGGGGCAACATGTCGGTGTGATGCTCAAGCGAACTGTACTGCGGCACCATGCCCATCTCGGGACTCGGGAGTGTAACCAGTGCTGGAGTGGTCTCATATACAGCAATCCGAGTGGCATAACTGCAGCTGCGGATGCCATATGCCCCAGGAGCCTCTGAAAGTGTTTCAGTGGTAACACCGTCCTGCCTCTGAAGGAACTCTGGCAGTTCAGCATGGACTGGGCATGCTCGTTGGTGAGATGTGCCGCCATACTCACCGAGTCTAACTCCATACTCAGAAAAGAGATTCTCTGCCCGGGGGAGAGCTTGCTCTTTTCCCAGTTGACCCGAAGCCACTACTGGCTGAGGTGCCGGAGCCCCAGGTCCCTGTGATCACACAACTATTCTCACAAGCAGGCCATGCTCGAGATAGTTGTGGATCCTGATGCCCACTTCCCGTAACAGGGCAAGGGAGCCCTCCGTTACTTTTGTGAAGACATGGGGGGGGACAGGGAAAGCCCGAAGGGGAGGACCCAGACAGCGATGCCCGACCCTTGAACGCAAACCGTAGGAACGGCCTGTGTTGAGGAAGAATCGAGACATGAAAGTCAACGTCCTTCAGGTTGACCGCTGCAAACCAGTCCTGGGGTTGAATGCATCTGATGATGTACTTCTGCGTGAACATCTTGAACGGAAGCTTGTGAAGGGCCCGATTCAAGACACGCAGGTCCAGGACTAGCCGAAGGCCACCGTCTTTGTTGGGCACGATGAAGTAAGGGCTGTAAACCCCAACACCATCTCGACTGGAGGGACAGGCTCAATTGTATCCTTCGCCAATAGGACAGCAATATCCTCGCACAGGACAGGGCCTCTCGGACTGCCACCAAAGTCTTGAGGACACCGCTTAACCTGGGGAGGGGGGGTCGCCTGGTGAACTAAACCATTTAAGCGAATCAGACTGTCCGAATGAGCCAGCGGGATGGGTTGGGCAGCGCGAGCCACGCTCCCAAACTCCATGTAAGTGGCACCAAAGGGACAATCGACATACCCACAGTGGTGTAGCCGTGGGAAGTCGTGCCAGATGGCCCAGAAAGCACTGCGTTCTGGCTCGTCATGGCAGGACTCCTCGTGTCCCCAGTGGGACCAGCCAGAGATGCATGGGAAGGCATTGCGTCCCCGAACTGCAATGTCTTGGCCGCTGGTGATAGGGGGCGTTGTGGGTGAGAGTGAGTGAATAAACCAGCCTGGGAGATGGGAGTGTCCAGAAAGTGCACTGTCGACGTCACTCATCTCCACAAGGCTGCGTCATTGTCCACTAACGTGGACATCGCCTTCCCGAGGGACCGCACTGTGACTTTCATTGCCCGGGGGGCAAAGTCATTCGCTGAGTGCAGATCTTGCATCAACCTTGGGTCAGTACAACCCTCCTGCATTCATTTTAGTGCCTTGGCTTGGTGTACTTGCAGGATAGCCATGGCAAGCAGGGCAGAGGCGGCTTGGCCCACAGGACTGCAAGCTTTGGCTGTGAGAGCCGCCGTCAGCTTACAGGCTTTGGATGGGAGACGAGGACGATTCCTCCAAGTGGTGTCGTTTTGCAGGCACAGGTGCACCGCAACCGCACTCTCCACCTGGGGAATGTCAACATACCCCCTAGCCGCCCCGCCAACGAGGGTAGTGAGGATGGAGGAGGCAGACGAGCGGCTTCCGGACGAAAAAGGGGTCATCCACGACTTAATCAGCTCCTCATGCACGTCTGGGAAGAAAGGAACCAGGGCAGGTTGTGGTCGCGAGTTACGGCCCATGCCGAGGAACCAATCATCCCGCCTTGAGGGCTCGGGACTGGGAAGTGCGCACGCCTCCAGCCCGATGCTCACGGCGGCCCGGGAAAGCATGGCCGTCAACTCTGGGTTCGATTCGGCGGTGGCGACAACACCCGAGGGGGTCTTCATCATTGGAGGACGATAAGCCCATCCCCCGATGCTGCTATCGACATCTGATCCTCTATCGGTGTGCCGAATGAAACGCTGGGCACGCCGTCAGACGGCACAGTAGAATCACCGGGGAGCCGCACAGAACAGCTGCTGCAGGAGGAGTGAGAGGTTCACAGGGACTGGCCCGGCGGAGAGGCTCTCACTGTAGCCCTCAGATCGCTCAGAGCACTGGCCGATGGTTCCCTGCTCGTGGCAGAGAAGCCAGCACGGGTAGTGACAGAGGGAGCCCCTCCCATCCCCATGAGAAGAGAGAGGCGAGATCGCAGCGCTGCCATGGTTATACGCTCACAGTGAACGCATAAACCATCCACGAACGCAGCTTCAGCAAGCTGGATGCCCAGACACTGAAGACAACGATCGTGGCTGTCGACAGAGGATAGGAAACGACCGCAACCAAGAGGACATGGACGGAACAGCGTCTTTAAAAAGACACGAGCTGTCCACGATCAGAAACTGCTCTTTTCGATGAAGCACCCAGGGGAATCTCTAAATTAACAGGGACGCCGCTGATAGTGCTGTAACGCCACCCAGAACAGCCTCTTCTTTCAGCAGCAGAGAAAATTCGCCTGGTGAATCTCGAACTGTGTTCATTCACTTGGCTCTGAAACACAAATCTGATGAGTGGATGCACCTGTCACCTATTTATACCCATATGCACGGGGAATGGCTCAGGTATGGAAAATCCACTAGCCAAATATCATTGGCATTTCCTCTTAATCAGAGAGGATTCAGGCTCCCAAGTAAGATCCCATAATGTCGAGTCACGACATAACTCGTAGTGACCGACAGATAGGGAAGTATGATATAGGTAATCCTTATGGCTTGTGCACTATTCCAAACAGCGAGGACTTACATTTCCCTGTTCCTCGCACAAAAGCATCAGACAGTATGACTTCAGAAGACATTAAATGGTGCTGAAATCATATGAACTACTTTTTTTTACATAGAAGTCACACAGGTTTAAATCGACATGAATCCTCATTTTTGGGTATATTTCTTTAATTAATGTGTCTGGTTCTATTGTGCATATTAACCAGTTATAATGCTACCATGTTTGAGCAATTTAACATTTCATAAATAAGCAAAAAAATTTATTTAGAAAATTTTACATTAAAAAGTTTGCTTAATTGTAATGTTTGCTCTTAAAAAAATTCATTTTCATTTTATTTTCTTTCTTTCTTTCTTTATTCATTTTTAATTGTTTTTTATTGATTTGGGGTGAAAAATAAGATTCACCCAAATGCATCAAACTCAAAGAACTTTTGCACCTATGAGGATGAGATTTCTGTCAATAGAATAAAGTCATAGTCATGAAGATATTCGTTCAATAAACGTCTCTGGTCCTATTGTGCACAGTGGTGGAGCTAGAGTTTTATAGATGGGGTGGCCAAGACTAATTCAGGGGGTCCATATCAGTGTATTACCCCAACCTGGCATAAAAAAGCATGAATAAATCCTATGATTGCATACTTCACATTACCCCACATAAGTTAAACATACCGTAACTTCAAATGTTAGGATGATGATACACGAGACAACTTTTGGAGCAATTTTGCTTGGGCACTTTCCCATTAAGGATAGGTAACACATTTCTATCTGGAAAATTTTGATCGGTCGTGGGCCCTGTGCCTCACCTGATTGCTCAAAAAGTTGCCCCTTGTATCATCAGCCTTAACTTATTTATTTTATTTAACCAGTGGTTGGAGCAAAAGATTACCTTGCAGGCTACAGTGAATTTTGTAAATGCTGTTCAGGAAACCTAAAACTTCAACTTAGTTCAAACAGGGCTGACAATTTTTGAGTTCAGCCTGGAGTGAGAATTATTCAGGAATAATTAACAAGCTTGCAATTAAGTATGTTTTTTCCCCTAAATTTTTCTAAAATAAATTATACAGGGAACCCTATTGTTGAGGTTAAAAGTAACAACTAATTTGTATACAAGTATTATACCATTTTTTTTATAATAATATTATATCTTTATATTATTAATTATAATAAAAAGAGCAATTATATGAGTATATATTGTATAAAAAAACATAATTTTTGCAAACTTCTACTCTCTAGTGTACATTTTTCTCGCTACTTGGACACTGAATGGAATTTCTGCAGTTATGTGACAATGTTTTATAGCTGCTGTCTTAACTCATTGCGTGATTACATGAGACACTATACAATAAGTTGTAGTGTATCTTTTAAAATGGATCGGATGTGCATTCGATGTTTATTTCATGCTAATTATATAATGCACTCCTGCTTCGCTTGAACTGAGGCAATGCGGGAGCACATGTGAACTGTCACGCCAATAAAGAGCTCCAAAACTGTATTTATCGTTTGAAATTCTAACATAATTTGAATGCTGAGACTTTGTTTCCTATTATCAGAAGTGACCTGCTCTGTTGTGTCTGTCAGCTCACTGTCTGTGGCCTCTCTGCTACATCTGCGATGTTTTCAGAGGCTTGAAATAGATGCGATGAAGTGTGATGAGGAACACCAGATGCCTCGCATCCTTGCGTTCAAGGCTAAAATAAACGCTTCTTTCAGTACGATTAAACAAAGAACATGAAATAATAACATATTAATTATTGGGGTGGCACCCGGGATGGCCGATCAGATGTCATTAACAATGATTGCACCAAACCATGTTTGAGCAATTATTTTCTGTAGAACAAAGTCACATGGGTTTAAAACAACATGAATCCTTATATTTGTGTAAAATATCCTTTAATAAATGTTGCTGGTCCTGTTGAATATGATCAGCATAGATTACGCTAAAGAAAAAAACACAAGTGTTTTCTGCTGATGCAACAGGAATAATACAAAAATAAATATTCACGAATAATATCATAGACTGTTTTTCTTTTACAATCCAGTCAAACTGTGATGGATTAAATTGAGTCCATATTCTGCATCATTCACATGTTTATAGAGTTTAATGCTGTACACTGAAAAAAGGATTTATATTAAAACAAATTTCACTCAGAAACTGCTAGTAAATTTGCAAATGTAAAGTATGATAAAATCAAGTGATTTTCTGTATGCATTAGTGTGGAGACGTGGTTAAACTGTTTGATATGCTTCACACACATTTCATTCACGTACAACGACATGAGCAAAGACCGCGCAGTGTGACCGTGACAGTGAGTCCTTCTGACATTAATATCCATCAAGGGTTCAATGCGACCACATGTTTCGCATGTAAAACTGCAGGCCGCTGTTAAACATCCTGAACTCCTGACAAGCGTTCAGTGATTAGCATGACGTGAACGTCTCATTACATGAGCGCTGAAGCTAACAGGCCACTGAAGTCATGCAGCATGATACAGTGCAACACATCATTAAATAACTCAAAAAGCACCAAGGGACATCTATTAAGAGTAAAATGTGTGTGCATTTTGTGACGGTCACTCACAAGGAAGGGTCGTGCACGAGATCTTTGAGGTTGATCCCGCTGCGGTCCTCAGTGTGATTGTGAAAGCAGCTGTCGCTTACTGCAACACAAACAGAGAGAGCAGATACATGCTTTAAAGTTTAAACAGACACCAGATGATTAGAAATGAGGTAGAATTACAGATAAACATTCAGTGTTCAGATCGACTAAAAGTGACATTTCCACAAAAATAAGAAGCACACTGTTTTCAAAATTGATAATAATAATAAAGTTTCTAGAGCAGCAAATCAGCATATTAGAATGATTTCTGAAGGATCATGTGACACTGAAGACTGGAGTAATGATGCTGAAAATACAGCTTTGATCACGGGAATAAATTACATTTTAATATATATTCACATAGAAAACTGGCATTTTAAATTGTAATAATATTTCACAATATTTTACTGTGTTTTGATCAAACAAGTGCAGCCTTGGTGAGCATAAAGAGACATTTTCAAAAACATTATTAAATCTTTGGAATGGACAGATTTTTCAACACAACCCACCATATTTCAGTCAAAGGATACCAAAATGTATTTAAGAGACTGAAATGAAAGAAAAAAGGTTTGTTATCAGAATAACTTTTCAAATGTAAAAGCTTTTTGTTACATCAGAAATGAATTTTAATTTGTATTCAATTCTAAAAGTTACTCTATAGATAAATCACACTCAAAAACAAATATTTCAACCCAACAAAATATTTTTTTCAAGCTAAACATAATTAGAATAACTCAAATTAACAAATTGTTTTAGTAAATTATTTTAGGAAACAAATAAAATCATATTAAAAACATTTTATAAGCAGGTGAATTGTGAATATGGATTAATTTTGTAAGTTAAGAACATACTAACTAAATAACTGAAGAAAGAAAGAAAGCAGACACAGAGTTATTATTTTTTTATTAAAATAAAATAAAAACGACAAAACACACACACACACACACACACACACACACACATCTGCTGCATCCAATGAGAGTTTAGTAATCGTCTGTGAGTCATCATTGTGACACAAGCAAAAGGAAAAGAGTGAGAGAGTCAAAGAGCTCTTCAAACCAGGCCGGTCCCTAGAGAGGTAATGCACCAACACATGATGAAAGAAAAGATCCAGAGAAAGAAAAAGAAAAAAAACACATAAAAGGAAAAAAAGAGGGAAAAGCTGGCTTTTGTGTTCAGCTCAAACACACATGATCTGTGCTGAGGTCAGTTTTATTCTGTTAACCCCCTTCAGGAAACATACGGGCAACATTACAGGCATGATATACACCGAATCCTTCACAATAAGAACAGAAATATGCATTAAGAAAGTACATTTTGGTTTCATGTTGGGTTTAAAGAATGCATTGGATTACACAGGCAGCCTTCATTACGACTCTGAGCTAAAGAGAGAGTTCAAACAGCAGATCAGGAGAGACAGATAAAGATGCTGAGGAAGATGATGATCTGCACTGGAATCAGGCTTCAAAGGAATGTTAATGCAGCCAGCGCAAGACAGAGAACGACACGAGATACTGAAGAAGAGAGAAAGAAAACGAGAGAACATGTTTCCTGCTTTGTCGGCCATCCCAGCGGATGGAGCTCAGTAAGGTCCAGGACATGCTTTGCACAGACATGCTTTCTATCTTGCACCATAGTTGAGATTTTTAAAGACTCCATGAAGCAGAAATGGATATTTAGTGCATTTCTTGTACACTGTAAAAAAAAAAATCTGTGACATATACGGTAAAATACCGGCAGCTGTGGTTGCCAGAACTTCACCGTAAAAAATATGGTAGCAACATTTTAGGTTTTACAGACTTAACTTAAATTCACAATAAAATACCGTATTTCATTAACTGATGTAACGTTAATAAACCAACATATGGAAGTACTAATATCTGTTTTGAACTATTGTAATGCACTGATAACCACCAAAAACTGGTGGTGATGAGAAAGTCACATGATGAACCAAAGTTCATCACAAACAGCTTTTCTACGAGCTGAGGAGGGTAATACGTTTATATATATAGAAGGTGCACAGTGTCATTCACACAAACACTAAACCCCATCATGGTGACACACATGATACTGAAATAATGCAATAAACATTAATTTAACAACATTAGATGTAAGATTAAACCCTAATGTACACAACTGATAAGAAAAAACTAATAAGAAACATGTTATTTCAATAAAAAAACCCCACATCAAATATGAAGTGTCATGCAGGGAATTCTGGGAGTGTCAATTTACTGTTTGTCACTGTAAATTATACAATGACTTTTTCTTTTTCACTTCCAAAAAACGTATTTTTAACAGTATTTTACTGTAAAATTACATTAAATGTAATTACATTTATTCACTGAATATAGTATGTGGAAACTTACTGTTAACCAGTTAACATGTTTTTACTGTAGCATTTTACAGTCTTTTACTGTTAAAATCACAATCATTTTTTACAGTGTAGCTTTGAGGCCATTTGGACTCCCAATAACAACAACACAATGGTTTAAAACTAACAAAGCATTTTTAACCTAGCCTTTAAATATAATGCATTGTAAAAGTATTTTAATGCATTATTTTGCTTTGTAATGCACCTTGTAATGCATTGTATGATCTCATGAATAATTGTGACTATGCTTATATTATTATACTTATTATTCATTTTTTTTTAAAAATTTTCTTTAAAAATTATAATGCATTAAAACATTACAAAATATTTTAGATATATCAGGTAATCAACATATATTATAATGCATTTTAACTTTAGTTACAATTATTTATGAAAATACATTGCACATTGCAAAGTACATCATGAACACCTTTATAATGCATTATACATAAAGGCTTAAAGTGTTACAAAGCATAGCCTATCTATTTATTAATATTGCCATGAACTGCACAGGCCCAACAATATGTAAAAGAATACATATATCAATATGTTTTAACAGGAAATATTTCAATGCAAGAAAACCAGTTTGCAAGGCATCCAGAAATATGTTGCAGTCTATTCATGTTTGCTAATGAAACCCAAAGGCACTTTTATTAAAGTTTTTAAAAAGATGTTATTACTTTTATTCAGCAAAGATGCATTCATTTATGTAACTGTGATTTTTTAAAAATCTAACAATTCAGACTTTTTTCCTCAGAATTCAGAATTGTGAGAAAAAAAGTTGCAATCACCTTTTTTTTTTCAATTTTTTTATTCCATAGTGGGGGAAAAAATTGTGAGATGTAAACTCGAAATTGTGAGAAACTCAATTTTAAAATATATTCACTTAGAAAACAGTTATTTGAAATTGAAATACTATTTCAAAATGTTACTGTATTTTAAACTTTTAGAATACACTCCAAACCAGATGTGAGCATCTCTAACCACAACACAGCTTTTCTGCTTTCAGTGTGAACAGACAAATCATGCCTGGATTTGTTGGGACAGGGTGTAAGTCTGTCTGGATAAAAAAGCATCAGCTAAATGTCAAATTATTAATCAGAGCACGCTGTTTTGGGCTTCAGTTAAGGCCGTGCAGTATGGCTCCAGGACAGGGAACAGGTCCAGCAGAGGCCCAATGCGAACGCTGCAGTAAACGCAGTCCTGCTGCTTCTCCATCTGTACTGCAATAGGAACAAGATGGAGTGCCTGACCTTTGACCTGACCCTCATCTGCTCTGAGAGTTATCAGTTATCAGTCTGAATGAGGACAGAGAGCGCTACTTCATAGTAAGCACACTTGACGGACCACATGCACTGATTCAAACAATGCACAAACTATATAATGCATAAATGAGAATGATCTATGCCAGCATGCTGTTACAAAAACGATTGATTGTCTCTAGCAGTAGCACATACTAGCAGAAGAGATTTGGATTTGTTTTGGAAAACAGTGTTCATTAATTAGGCCCCTATGTTTGCTGTAATATGGAAAACCCAGATGGAATCACAAATTACGGTCATAAAAATAGAATTTACAGTATAATGTCACGGAATTTGGCAAATTGTTGATGAATTGTACAATTATTCAAAATGTGATACAGACACAGAAACACAAAGGTCTTCACTACGACCTGTCAAAATAAAAGCTGACAGAAATGTATTACTATTGTACAATAGAGAGTACTGATGATGATGATGATAATAATAATAATAATAATAACTTTCCCTTTTTTTTAAGGAATACCACACAATTTCTCTTCCATGTCAGAACTTGGGAAATTGAATTTGGAAAACACAATTTGGGAAAAAATTCAAGGTAAAATGCATAAAAATTGCTGATTTCATACACTGTGAAAAACCCCCAGAAATAAATTAAAAATTAAAAATGTTTAAGTCGGAAATAAAACACTCTTTCTACTTCAAAATTTCATGTTTAATTTGACGTGTTACCTGCAGTTTCTTTGTAATGAACAGTTAAATTTACTAGCAATTTTTAAGGAAAAATTGTTTCTACACCATTGTTATTTATTTATTTATTTTTTCAGTGTGTGGCCCTAAGTAATGTCAATCCAAGACTAGAACCACACTAAAACCATCATCATCAAGCATCACGACAGCAAGTTTCGCACAGGCAAACACCTTGAATCTTGAATGAATGTCAGTCCCACCAGAAACAAGCAAATGTTTTATGTCAGACTGCTGTTAATTGCATTATGCTAATTTTTCACGAGGTCACGCCTCATTACGTCTCATATTTCCTTCAAGAGTTACAGCACTGGGGTGACACGTGCTCAGGTGAGGGAAACATGATCAGCACACAGGACGAAAGCAACAGGAAATGAGTCGATCGAAGCTCTCAATGAGATAATTAGGAATGGATTAATTAATCAATGCTGAACCCAGGGCAAGAAAGCATATAATATACGAATGCCGCCGCAAAAGAGCCCAATGACAGGTAATCCTGCGGGAAAACAGGAAACCACGGCGTCTGAGGGAAAATGGACGAACAATGGCTTTCTCTGCGCTGCTTCTGACTGCAGTTAAAGTGACAGAATCCCAAATGAGCTTCTTACATGATTTTGTTCCCGACCAATGCAATGCATGAAAATCCATGATAATAGCAATATTTTATAATAGTGTCAAGATGATGGAAAAGGTTACCATGATATTCATAATAGTAGAGTTCTCATACCTCTTCACTCTGCATACTAATCACACTATATCAATTTTAATGCAAGATAAGGGTTATTGTCATTAACTAAAACTATAAAAAAAACATTTTCATTACTTGAAACAAAATGTTAACTTGTTAAATTAATTAAAATAAAATAAAATACAAACCTTTTACTTATTTTATTAAAGGTAGTTGTCAAGGCAACATTTCTCATTTTATTTCGATATTCTCATTTTATAACTCAAACTAAATAAACCAACTAATAAATAAAAAGGGCTATAAACTATAAAGAAATGTTAAAAAATTCCAAAAATAATAAAATGACAAAATGACTACAACTTTAAAACTAAAACTTAAAAAAATGTTACCTGAAACTAAATAAATGTTAACTAAGTTGAAGTACTAAAATAACTTAAACTAAATAAACCAAAACGAATAAATAGAAATAAAAACTATACAGACATATTAAAAAAACAAAAATATTTTTAAAATAATAAACACAATTACAAAAACACACAACAAAATTACAAAGACTTTAAAATTAAACCATAGATAATTAAGATAAAATGACTTACCTGGAAAAAAAAAACATGTTAACTGAAAACAAGTGAAGTCCTATAAAAGCTAAAATAATAAAAAACAAAAACGAATAAATAAATTAATAATAATATATATATATATATATATATATATACACATAAAAAACTAATAAAAATAACAAAAACAAATGACAAAAAACAAAATTACTAACAATTTCAGAAAATCTCACAATAAAATCTAATTCAAAGTATCAACAAAACCTATAACAGTCTATTAATGATATTAAAATAACACTGGCATACATTAAACACAACTCCTATTGCTTATTACATTTGGCAAAATGTCCAGTAACTCTCAACTTGACCAGTGATGAATAACAACTATGATCAGATAATTTGTTGCCAAAACTTAAAACTGACATTGGATTAAAAATGCAAAAATCACTGTATGGAAACTGATTATATAATAATGAAGTCATGTGACAACAACGTAGCATACTACTGGCTGACATATTAATCATTGCATGCTGCTGTTTCATATGAACTTTTTTCATAATTTCAATAGTAATAAACTTTAAAATCAAAATTATTTAGTGCTTTTCACAATGCATATGTTCATAATAATGTTTAGAATATCTCAATATCTTCATGTATAGTTTAACAGACTATACCTGGATGGATAATAGTTACATTATGCAGCAATACAGGCAAATCAAGCAGGTTACAGTACATGCAGTAAGCAGTATGTTTCTTTCCAGCAGCACAAAAACATTCAAGTATTAAATGATCTGTATTACATTTGTTAAATTAACTTTAAAACAGTGATTTGAATAATATTTTAGAACTCTAGCAGATTACTTTCCACTTACATTGCAAGAGCTGTACGCACAGTGTCATAAAATAAAGAGGTAATCCTAACAATACTGTGTGTTTACCGATAAAATACATTAACGTGGCCTCTTGTGCATTAATTATGAGGAAATATTAATTCCTCCGGGAGCATTTTCCAAGGTTTTTCTCACCTCGTTCTGAATAAACACAAAGAACTGGCCCACAATAAACATAACAAACACGGGGGTTACGGCCTCAATGTATGGAAGGCAGATGGGGCCAAAAGAGTGGATGTCTAAATGCATGTTTTTCTGCATTAATACGACAACATGCACAGCAGCCAATGAAATTGCTGTTTTTGAGACTATATTTGCATATGTGATGCACTGGTATGCTGGTATATGCGTATACAAACATTGGGCCTCATGTTTATTCATGAAGGATGTTGTAATGGCATGTATGCAAACATCAGACGTTATATTTGTTCATGAGGGATAATGCATCGGTATGATGCATGTGTGATGTTAGTCTTAAGTCATGATTTGTCATGTCCTTTTCAGTTGTTTACTTCAACATTCTTTCTCAAGAAGAAAAGTATTTTTACATGTCTTTTTTACATAATGTTTCAATTTACATTGAAACATTAATTAATTTACTGTAGCGCAGTAGATAACAGTAAAGCAACTGATAAAGAATAAACTAAAGAAAGGATTAATATGTGTTAATTATTTTAGAGGTAAATCTGCTTTACATTTAATCATTTAGAAGACGGTTTTATCTTTAAAAAGTATTACACATTCAAACACGTCCAGAATGTGCGCGTTTTTAAATTTGTTGTCTAAATGCGTTAAAACTGAGCATCTTTACACATACTAAAAAAACGCAGCAAAAACGGAAGCTTTAATACACCTAGAATGTGTGTGTCTACACATACAAAAGAAATGTTCAAAATTGCCACATTAACACAGTAAAATTTCACGCGTTCCGTTAATGACTTTTGGCCGTTTTGGCCTTCCATATCAGCGCTCCACCAATGGCTTCAGCAGGAGATGACATCATTGCTTCATTCGCTCACATGTCTTATTGGTTAGTGGGGTATCAAATGGAGCCAGAGGCCCCTGGGATGTAGATTACAGCGGCTTACTGCTGTTTATCAAGCCAGGCTTTGTACAAAGGAGGGGCCGACATTAAACCTGAGGGAGTTCTGGATGCTGCACCCAGCAGTCCAGCTGAGAGAGAGAGAGAGAGCATTGCTGTACACAAAGCAGCTTCTTAATTCCGCAGCTGGGTAAATTTCCAAATTAATAAAGGTTTCACGGTGCTGGGGAAAATATAGTAACAGCAGATAAGATAATCTAATATAAGCCCAGTGTATCTTAGCAACCTTGTTCATTGTGAGAGCAGCAGCGACGGGGTCCACAGTGGGATCACAGCAGCTATCAAACACGCGCCCAAAAACACTCTTATTAAACACACCGTAATAACCAGCATGTCGATGAAACTATACTGAAGACATCACATGCACTTATTGAGTATAAAAAGCACCGTTAAGATCTTTTGCCAATCAACAGCTTTATGTTTAAAGCTATGCACTGGGCTGCATGTATTTTTTTATGATATTGTATGAAATATAGTGCAAATGGGTCATTGATGTGAAAATGCGGTATGACAGTATACATTTTTATTGAGAATTGTGCATGAAGCTGTTATGACCTCGTATTAATAGAGAGACTAAATGGAATATTTGTACTTCTATACATATATATACTGTATATATACTTATATACGTGAAATATATACACCACATCGCAGGACAATTTAAGTGAACTAGTGAAGACAAAAAATTTATAAAAAATTTGGGAAAATTAAATACACACTTTCCCCTACACGTTGCTCTTGAATTTCAGTGGAATAAAAAAGTTAAGATGAATTAATTCTACTATAAAATGTTGATTAAACATGATGAAAAATTAATAAAAGAATAATAATAAAAATTGTGACCAGAACCTAATTTACATACTTTCTCCTACAAAGTAATCTTGAATTACAACTGAATAAAAAATTAATTAAATCTGCATACATACACCTAATCACAGAGTCATTTAAGTGAACTAGTGAATACAAAAAGCTGATTCAAAATTATAAAAAATAAAATCATTTAAAAACATATTTAAAATATTGTGACCAGTTACAGGACCTAAAATACATACTTTTCAGCTACACATTATTCTAGAATTTTAATTAAAATTTAATTTAATAAAATAAAGAAAGCTTAAAGGGGTCATAGGATGCCCATTTTCCACAAGTTGATATGATTCTTTAGGGTCTTAATGAAAAGTCTGTAACCTAGTTTGGGTTAAAATTTCTCAATGGTAGTGTAAAACAACACCTTATTTCCCCTGTCAAAAACAGCTCTTTTCAGATCAAGCCATTTTTGTAGCATTTTCCTTTAAATGTTAATGAGCT
>NW_015506404.1:490378-523087 GCF_001515645.1 Sinocyclocheilus grahami
CACACATTTCTGTTCAAACAACTTGTAAAAGTGCATGTAGCAAAAAAATAAATAAAATCATATTAATTAAATCTGCATATGGGACTACATTGAATATTTGTACATTTTAACATTTATTTGCCACATCGCAGGAATATTTAAGAGAACTAGTAAAGTCAAAAAGGTGATTAAAAATACTTAAAAAAATGGAATGTGTCCAGTTACAGCATTTAAAATATATACTTTAACCTTACACATTCATCTCGAATTTTAATTTAATTAAAAAACATTGAACATGGAATATTTGTTCTTTCAAAACGGATTTGCCACATCACAAGCTGAACCAAAAGGCTGATTACAAATGATGAAAACAAAAGATATCTTTGATCAACAATTTGCACATTTCCTGAAACATTATTTTTGAATTTGAATTTTAAAAATGTAAAAATAATTTTAGACTAATTTACAAGATATCAGGAATAAGGTCTGTATCAGACCTTTAAGAGACATTTCCCACATCACAGAACAATTTAGGTTAGCTAGTAAAACAAAGTGAATAAAGTGACCAGTTACATGACCTAAAATATGTACTTTCTCTTAAACATTAATCTTGAAATTTGAGTAAAAATAAATAAATAAAAAGAAATAAATTGACATGCTGTGTGTCATCTACCCAAATAAAAATAAAAGTACAACAAGTAGTAACTATTTGTTTTTTTAATTCCATAATCCATAAATTCTGATCATCATGGCTTGTAAAATCAGGGATGTCCCAATTTTATCCGTACAGCCAGTGACTCTAGTGTGTTTGCTGGGACTCAAACCAGTGACAATAAAAGAGATCAGACTGATGGGATGTTAAGAGTCGACTGTCATTCTCACTCATTTCTCACAGAAATCTTTGTTTCTCTGCTCTCAGATCTGTATGAAGGCCTGTCTTATGGATAATTCACCAACTCCTCTGTGAATATGGAAAGAACAATGACTAATGAAGCAATTGGAAAAAAATATCTCCAAAAATGTCCAAATTTCAGAAATGGAAAAACCAAGGAAACCTTTTATCCCTTTGTGTATTTCACATTTTATTTTCTGATAGTTTATATTATTACATATTTTCCCCCTGCATTTTATGTATGCGCTTGTTCACATTTTTTCACTGTTTTATTGTTTGTCAAGTGAAAATGGTGGGCCTGATAAAAAATTAAAAAAGACACATGATTTGAGGAATCCTTCATGTTTGGAGCACAGTTATTTTTACATTGTTACACTTTAGTTTACACTAATTAAAACCATAAAAAAAAATCACATTACTTGAAATAAAAATAAAAAAATTAATGGAAATAAAAAATAAATAATACAAATGATATACATTTAAATAAATTAAATAATCTTTAGTTTAAATAATGAAATAGAAAATAACTAATACATAAAAATAACTTATTTTATTTCAGTCTGTAGTGAAATAATCAAATTAAAAACTGAAATTTAAAATAGACATATATAAAAAATAAAAATAAAAATGACAATCACAACAAAATTAAACAACATTAGTGGAGCACTAATGTCAGATCACTAACTATGAGCAGCAGTTATAGTGTTGCCAGCCTCTTGCGTATTTAAACCACATTACACTGACACACACTGCCAGCGTAAGCGTCCACCCCCGCACAGGCGTATGAGAATTAAATTCTACCCAATGGCCCTCTTCAGGGCAGTTTTCCATCATGCATCTTTATGAATCTCAGATTTCATCAGATTTCAATGAGAGACGTTAATGGAGGACGCCACTGCAGACGCTATGAGTAGAGACTATCATGCATCAAAATAGATACGACGACCCCAGATGTTTGATACACTGATGTGGGGGTCGACGTGGTTTTAGTCAGGGTCAAAGGTCAGTCTCAAAGCAACCGTTTTGTAGATTTACAAAGCATGAGAATGTTATATGTGGACTGAGATTAGCTGAACATATGGTGATTTAACCATCAACACAAACACTCATCCAGATGTTACTGAACTACATCATTAATATACTGAAACAGTTCACCTGAAAATAACCATCCTGTCATCATTTACTCACCATAATGTCTTTCCAAACCCATATGACTCTCTATCTTTCTTCTGTGGAACACAAAAGGTGTATTTCTGAAGAGTGAAAGTGATTGAGGAACTGCGCTCATCAAGCCCCAAAGACTCCATAAGGTTTGAAAAATAGCACCAAAAGGCATAGTGTGCACATTTATGATACTTTTATAATGCTTTTTAGTTATTTGGAGACCCAAGTCCTTATCCACCTTCATATATGATCAAAAACTAAAATCATAGGATCCTTCCCTAGTGCCCTTGTTTAGTATGGCGATGCTTCTTAACGTACAAAATTATTATGCCGGTAAGATTTTTTAATGTCCTAGAATGAAGTCTCTACTGCTCATCAAGGCTGCATTTATATGATTAAAAATACAGTAAAAACAGTAATATTGTAAAATATTATTACAATTTAAAATACGTTTTCTATTTGATCAAAAATACAGTGAATACAGTAATATTGTGAAATAATATAGCAATTTAAAATAAGTGTTTTCTATTTAATACATCTTAAAATGTAATTGCGATCGGACGCCGAGGTTGCTTTGTTTCTTCTCAATAGGTGAGTAACACCGTGTCTGCGCCGCAACAGCTAAAGTCTGTCTAGTACACTGCATGCGACAAAGCAACCGTTGAAATTTGTGTCAATATAGAACGCAGCAGCAGTTTTCTGTCGGGGATTTGTCTTGTCTTGTCATGCCGCGCCGCATCCAGTGTAGACCATAGAAACGACTAACAAATGAGGACAATAGAAGCATTAAAAACCAACAAAAGAGCAATAATTTACAAGTGCTATATTAGTATATTATTATGGTGTTATATTTAAATTTAATAAAGAAACTTACAGTATTTTGTCCAAGCAATAATGAAAGGACACATTTAATTTATAATTTGTCTTTAATCTCATTTTGTTAAAAAAAAATTGAGTTGAGTGAATCGTTACATCCCTAATTATAAACATTGAAAACTGTTGTGCTGCTTCATATTTTTGCGAAAACCCATATTTATTTTCAGGATCCTTCGATGAACAGGAAAGTTCAAAAGAACAGCATTTATTTGAAATAGAAATATTTTGCAACTTTAGAAATGTCTTTACTGTCACTTTCAATCAATGTAATGCATCCTTGCTGATGAAAAGTCTTAATTTCCTGTCGTTGGGTATGCCGTGTGAAGTGCAGTATTGCGGTGGTCACGTGTGCTGTTGTTTAGTATGCAGTGGTGGGCTGCGTTCAGCACACTGCAGTAAGGGAAGACCCTCAGCTCTCTCTCTGCTGCAGCGCTGCTTTACAGCATCTGTGATTTCAAACACACTGCTCATGGCTGGAGTTTCCTGACTCTGCAGTGCACTTATTTCCCCTGACAGAGAGACTCCTCTTAACCCTGTCTCTCTTGCTTCCACTCTAGCTGTCTCTCTCGCTCAGATTTTGGAACCAGCTTATTTCCCAAGACACAACAATCTCTCCGCTTGTGTCTGTCCCTCTGCTCTGAGCACAGCTGTCCTAATGAATCTGGCTGTAAGCAGCTGCCTTCATCGCATTCAATTCTCCGGACGACATCAGCAATTACAGCACAGCTTCACTGTTACCTCTACAAGACTGCAGATCCTCTGCTGCCCATTTCATCCTCTCGCTCGCTTTTCATCCTGCTTTCTTTTAAGCCCTCCCATTTCTAAGATCCTCTCCATATTTGCACTCGAGACATTTATAACATGTTTTTCTCACTCTAGCTATATTCTCATTGGCCAACGGATTCCCACATTGGTGCTTTACAGGCAGCAGACGTTAACATTTTCTTAGCTTTTGGTCACACAAGTACCACTTTCGTGAACAATTGTGTTTTTCCTCTAAATCCATCATGCAACCTACGATTTGGATCTGAACTGAAAAGAAAAAAAATTTGATTTACTTTTTACAATTTTCACTCAAAGATTGGTAGCTCTTTATTTTGATAGTCCACTTTAGACATTCTACTAAATAGAAGTAACTTTGCAACTCCATGTCAACTAGCAGTCATTAGAGTAAAAGTAGACTCTCTGCTTAATATCTGCCAACACTTTATTTTGATGCTCCCTCAACAGACATGCAACTGACTATAAATATTTTTGCAAGAATGTCAACTTATTCTCCTAACCCTAACAGTCTACTAATACTCTAGTGAGAGTTAGATGACAAGTAGTTGCAAGTGAATTTGAGTTTGTTGACATGTAGTTGCAAAGTTTTGAAGTATACTTAAAAATAGCTAAAATAGAATTTACATTGAAAAAGGACCATAGAAATGTCACAGAATTAAAAAAATAGTGAGTTTTGCATAGAAAAACATCACACATTTTCTTCAGAAAATAGTTGTGGATCTCTTTCTACTCTTTTTTTTTTTTTTTTTGGTCGGTTCAGGGCCCATACAATCATAACCTAAATGCTTCTGAACTTTCCATTCATCAAAGAATCCTGAAAAATAAAATGTCACTGTTTCCACAAACATATTTGGCAACACAACTGTTTTCAACATTGATAATAATCTGAAATGTTTCTTGAGCAGCAAATCAGCATATTAGAATGATTTCTGAAGGATCATGTGACTCTGAAGACTGGAGTATTGATCCTGAAAATTCAGCTTTGCATCACAGAAATAAATGAAATCTTAAAACATATTACAATAGCAACCACTTATTTTAAATTGTAATAATATTTCACAATAATACTGTGTTTACTGTATTGTTGAGCAAATACATACAGCCTAGGTGATCAGAAGAGACTTCTTTCAACAACATTAAAAACCATACTGATCCCAAACTGGAGGAAGATTTGCATTTCCCTGTCATCATATCACTTTAGATCATCTGGAGCATATATATATAGTTAAATATGGACCACTTTAATGATACTTTTATGGTGCTTTTGGACCGTGAAGAGCTTATGTTGTGTGGAAAATAACATATTAAAAAGGTTTGAACATTTTTTTGCTGAACTGTCCCTTTAAAACCCTGACCCTCCAGCACATTTGAACATCTAAGCAGGATTTTCCAATATTACACTCTATAACTCATAAAGGCAAACCAAACCCTTTGCGTCAGCTCACGAGAAGATATCTGCTCCTCTCAGCAGACCAGAGTTCAGCCTCACTCTCTCTCTGTTCATCAGCATCAGCGTCCTGAAAGCCCTGACCTCAGGCCGGCCCCTCCGAGGGCCACGCGCGCCAGACCTGGTGCACGGGGCCAGAGACCAACATTAAGATTTGACGGTGCGGTTGCATGATCTGAGTGTCTCCTCTCATAATGGCGCTAGTGAACAGGACAGAGAGTAGATGAGGCTGAATTATTCACCCCTGCCATTACACACATTCTTCCTTCATTATTTAAAGCCGGTGAGTATAAGCAGTAGCTTTTACAGAGTATGGAGAAGAATCCAGTGCACTGGAGTGGGTGTTAGTGAGGAACCGACAAGCCATCAGAGAAAGAGGTTAAATTTAGGCAGGGAAGAGGATTGAAGCCTCCAAAACCTAATTTACTCTTTTCCCACGTCATTCAACAAGGATCAAACACGTCTGCGGTGTTTAAGGAGAAGCTGAATGTTTACTGAGCTGAGTGTGCACACGTTCACCTCGCGCTGGACATCAGGACTGTCACCCGACTCAAACATAGTGTCATTTTCTTTATTAAATCTGTTTCCTTTTGATTCTGGGCCAAGATATCAATCAAATCTATCTATCTATCTATCTATCTATCTATCTATCTATCTATCCAGCCATCCAACATTTTATATATCATTTTAGTAATCTATCATTTCATCCATCCATCATTTTATTTATCCATCTATCCATCCATCCATCCATCCATCCATCATTTTATCTTTCCTTTTAGTTATCCTTTCATACATCCATCCTTTTATCTTTCCTTTTAGTTATCCTTCCTTCCTTCCTTCCTTCCTTCCATCCTTTCAGCCATCCATCCATCCATCCATCCATCCTTTTAGTTATCCTTTCAGCCATCCATCCATCCATCTATCCAACATTTTATCCGTCATTTTAGTAATCTATAATTTCATCCATCCATCTATCCATCCATCAATTTATCTTACTGCCCATCCATCCATCATTTTATTTTTCCATCCATCCATTCATCCAACATATTATTTTTCCATCCATCCTTTTATCTTTCCTTTTAGTTATCCTTTCATCCATCCATCCATCCATCCATCCATCCTTTTATCATTCCTTTTAGTTATCCATCCATCCTTTTATCTTTCCTTTTAGTTATCCTTTCATCCATCCATCCTTTTATCTTTCCTTTTAGTTATTCTTTCATCCATCCATCCATCCATCCTTTTATCTTTCCTTTTAGTTAAAACCTTTTCAACCATCCATCCATCCATCCACCCAATGTTATACATTTTAGATCTACCTATCGTTGTATTGATCTATCATTCTATTGATCTATTTGACCTATAAACATTTTAAATATTTTAGCTAAAAATTACAATTATATGACTTTATTTGTATTTCAATTCATTTGAGTTCTATTTCTTTGTACTCATATTCAAATGGTAACTCTACATCCATGTTGTACCTCAGTGCAAAGGAATTGTATATAGAGCAAAAAGTACCAAATCATAAAATTATAAAATTTTAAATGTTGCCTTGGCAGCTAACTGAGATAAAATAAGCTGAGGTTTTGCAATTACTAAAACTGAAATTAAAATAAAGTGAAATATAAATACACATAAAATGATGAAAGCACACAAAAAATTCAATAAAATTATATAATGAAAATATAAAATCAAAGGTAAATAAAAATGTGAATAATACCATAATGGCATATAAACACTACTAAAATAACACTGAAATAAAGGCATCCTCACTGCTCTGGTAGATATAGGACTGTGCTGTGGACACGAATGCTGTTTCTCCCACAACTTTACAAATCGTGATGTGGTGAAACCCATGTGGGAGAAAGAGAGTTTGTGAGTGGGCAGGTCACTGATGATTTTATTAATCCCCACTTCCTTAATTAAAGAGAAGCGCTCAATGGACGGCAATGAAGCATACGGTGACTCATCAGAACACACACACACACACACACACACACAGACACACACACGGCTGTGTAAACAAACACACACTCTACACACTGACATTAACTCAAGACCCGACGCAAACACTATAGGAAAGTTTCTCTTTCAGTTTCAAATCCTGCAGGTTGGATATGTAGAGATGCATTGATGTGTTTATATACAGTGCAGTGACCCCAGAAAATATTTGGACACTTAAAAGTGTCTGAATGTCATTGCATTAGGTATAAAATATCAACTAAAATGTCTCAAATGCTGCAGGATCTTTTCACTTCATTATCTTCATTCAATTTAATTTTCTTCATCTTCTGAAGTCTCAGTGTTTTTGAATCAGTTCGTATTTTGGTGATTTTTAGTGGATGTATGAAGTCAAGTTGACTGGCTTCAGTTTCAACACTATATATTTTTAGCATTACAAACCGAACAAAGGTATATTTATTGAAACCTTTTCAAAAATGCCACTGAACTGAAATGGAATATAAAGCAGTGTTGCTGTGTGCTAACAAATTAAAGCTGAAAAAATTAAAAATTATCAGAATAAAATTAAATAAATAAAAACGTAGCTGTGTTGTTATTAGTGTGCTAACTAAAATTAAAACTAAAACTATTAAACATTGGCTTCACAAAATAAAATAAAATAAAATAAAATAAAATTTAGATGAATTATAAATGTTGTCTTGGCAGCCATCTCTAAATAAGCTAAAGTGCTAAATATGATCAATTAAATGGAAATAAAAATAAATAAATCTACAAATAAATAAATAAATAAAGCAAGCACATAGCTAAATTACTAAAATGTAAACTTTCCTTAAAAGTGGTTTGATATTTTTTTATGTAATGCAATGATATTCAGACATTTGTAAGTGTGATTTAAGTGTCCAAATCCTTTTTTCATGGGCATGTCAAGCTTAAAACAAATTTCCAGCATGGCTACACAGAAACAACTCTCTTACAAAGTATCATGACATGTAATGTCACGATCTATTAATCTTAACACACACAAACTCATGTTCACCGTCCCCTTGACAGCAATTCCTTTTTACTGGCAATCACGTGTGTGTTACAGCGGCTCTTAATGTTGATTTCATGTTGACTTTAACATTGAAGAAAGCTTCGTTTTGCATTACATCTAGACTCAATGCAACCTGTCAGGGTTTTTCTACTCAAACACAGTAATTTCCTGTGTGTGAAAAGATGAACTCAATCCCAAATCTATTCGAAAGGTCAGTATGTCAGAGTATTTGGAGCACGTGGTTGATTCATTTGTGTGTTTATCTGTAAAATTATGGTGGAGGATTTGAAGTCAGTCCAAAAAGTTTTCATTCTTTAGATGCATTAACCCCTTTTGCTAACACACACACACACACACACACACACACACACACACACGTTTAAATGAAGCACTAAAGTGTAAAGATGCATTTTTTTCCAGATGAGACTCTCTCTTTGTTCACTTTGGCTGTGTTACAGTAACAAACTGACAATGCAGTCTGTCCAAATGGAGATCATGGCATGCAAGAGCAAGACAACAACAACAACAACAGCTACGCTTTCCAATCTGTGCCTCTTAGGCCTGAAACTCCATCTATCCACACATCCATCATTTTATCCATCCATCCATTGTTTTATCCAATCATCCATCCATTGTTTTATCTATCTATCTATCCATCCATCCATCCATCCATCCATCCATCCATCCATCCATCCATCCATCCATCCATCCATCCATCCATCCATCCATCCATCCATCCATCCATCCATCCATCCATCCATCCATCCATCCATCCATCCATCCATCCATCCATCCATCCATCCATCCATCCATCCATCCATCCATTGTTTTATCTATCCATTCACCCATCAATTGTTTTATCATCCATCCATCCATCCATCCATCCATTGTTTTATCCATACATTCATCCATTGCTTTATCATCCATCCATCCATCCATCCATCCATCCATCATTTTATCCATCCATTCATCCATCCATCGTTTTATATATCCACCCACCCATCCATCGTTTTATCCATCCATCCATAGTTTTATCTATCTACCCATCCATCATTTAATCCATCAATCCATAATTTTATCCATCCATCCATCCATCCATCCATCCATCGTTTTATCCATCCACCCACCCATCCATCCATCCATCCATCTACCCATCCATCATTGAATCCATCCATTCATCATTTTATCCATCCATCCATCATCCATTGTTTTATCTATTCATCCATCCATCCATTTTTTTATCCATCCACCCATCCATTGTTTTATCCATCCACCCATCCATTGTTTTATCCATCCATCCTTAGTTTGATCTATCCATCGTTTTCTTTATCCATCCATCCATCCATCCATCAAATGCACACACACCCAGTAGTTTATGAATAAGCATTAGATGAAAGCGTAAAGCATACAAATGCATAAAAAAAAGATCTGCATGTGGTTACGTTATTCACATGAATTGATTAAAAATAGCACCTGCAATTAGGAATGCTGCTGTTTTTAATCCATAAATGGGATCATTGTAATAATTCCTTTAAAATAGACTCATTAGTCACCTGGCATTTACATTCAGGTGACTAACTCAAAAAACCTGGCAGAAGAACTGAGTTTAGATCGGAAGAAGACATAGAAGGAGAAGAGTTAAAACACATACATTCAATTGGTCATGCTAAATAACCAGTGGGGACTGTATCTTATAACTATTTATTACTTTGTCAGGCGTCTAAATTTAGCAGCTCGTGTAAATGTGGTCTATGCATGTCTCTTTGATACACATGTGAGATTGGAATGCCACCCACACAATCCTGTGCTATCCAGATTTGCTAGAGCTAAGAAGCAAGAGAGAGAAAGAGAGAGAGAGATGTGTGCTGTCTGCCGCAGAGAGTTTCCTCATTGGCAGTTCAGTTCAGTGACTGAATTTCAATGGTCCTGCTGTGGAAGGACACAAGTTCAGACAGAATCCAGCTCAATGACATGCAGAAAGGTGATATGTGTGTGTAAAATCACAGCTGTAAAAAAAATAAAAAACTTTATGAGAGACACCGGGGTGAAGACATAAAGCTTCTCGTTTCCATTTGTGTCGATAACACTGACCACTGCATTGCCATCGAAACGTCTAGCTCGCAATCTCTGATCACTGCCAGGTCAATTTACACACACACACACACACACACACACAGAGTTTTAGTTGTGCTTTAACAGATAACAACAATTAGACAACAATACACTTCACTTTACTAATGAGGCATACAAACAGCGTGACAAGTTAAAAGTAATGCATTTTATGTAATGACTATAATGACAGCGCTGTGTCAAATGAAAGAAGAAGTGCTCTGTAACTGTCACAAGGATTTATCACTCATTTTAGCGCCTGACGGGTGAAAGTTATACCCTAAGTCCAATTGCTTTACAGGGTAGTGAAACATTTTGAATTGAAGAATCGGTTCCTTTTCAGTTTATGGGTGTACATTTGGATTGGATGTTACTGAACTGCAATTCAAAGAAATTTAATGTGAGTGATTAATTCTGGGAAATTAAGTGTTCTCTGACCTTTATACACAAGAGTTAAGTTATTAAATATGGTAAAATATATAAACTAGGTACAAATTTCAGACCCACTTTATATTAAGTGGCCTTAACAACTATGTACTTACATTTAAATTAATAATTTGGTACAATGCACTTATTGTGTACATGCATGTTTTTACATTGTACTTATATTTTAAAATACCTGCATGTAATTACATCTGTAATTAATTTCTGTAATTACATTTATAATTACACTGTTGACCCATTCCTTACACCTTAACCCACCCTTAAACCTACCCAGACCACCAAACCTGTCTCTAACCTTACCCGTATCCCATCTCAATAGCAGCAAATGTGTTTTGCAATACAATATGAACACAATAAGTACATTGTACTTATTTTTTATGTAAGTGCATAGTAGTTAAGGCCACTTAATATAAAGTGGGACCCAAATTTCTATAGGTGCCATCTATTCGTCCATCTATGCATTGTATAAACCATAAAACTTCAAGGCTTTATAAACTTTGTTCAAATCTTTCAAACAAGGCTTTTAGCAAGATGACATTCAAAGCTGTTAGAGTTAAACCGCTAAAAGGTTTATTATAGTTAACTAAAACTAAAATTAAAACCAATAAAAAAAAATTCCTTATCTTGACATGAAACATTAATTAAAATAAAATAAAATATTTAAAAAAATTTATATTTCATCTTTACACACACACACACGCACACACACACACACACACACACACTTGTTATATTAAAAATACACACACAACAAACTTTCAATTTAAAATGAAAATGGAAAATATGACAAATTAAAAATATTAATACAAAACTACAATAGTATCTCAATAATACTAGAATAACCCTGAAAACTACATTAAAATGAATTAAAATTCATTTTAATTCTACTTCCTTACATTCAAATTCATATTGTAATTCTGCATCCTGTTTGCTTCCTCAATTCAAATTAATTCTTTATTATGCTTGACTAATCAAACACCCTTAATGATTGAAAAAGAAGACTAAATCAAGCAAATATGAGTACCATCAGAAAAAAAACTCTGCAATGAGCATTTATATACAAAACCAGTGTGAACCACTGATCAGTTAAAAGGTTTTCTGAGCTGAACTACTTTCCTTGGTCCCCTTAATAGTAACTCATGTTTTGTAGAAGTGACAGGAAGATGGCGGTCCTTCTCAAGGTCAGATCGGGTTTATTTTTAGGTCAGTACTCACCAAGGTGAGGATGCTAAAAAAGAAGTCATTTGGAGACACAGTGCTGAAAGGGGGAGGAACAAAATATTTCAAAACCCAACAGCTACTGAAACATGAACCTAAACTACACATAAGAAGAAACTGGAACCCTTTCGGTTGGATCTGTTAATCATGTGATCTTTAATTGCAGCATGACAAATCTCTTAACCAATGACATGCTCATTTCCGTTTGGCTCCAGTAGATTCGTTTTTCATGTGTTACATGATTTCAACTAATCAAACCCTACATGGAACCAGTGTTGTTAAAGGGGTGGTTCACTGGTTTTTTTCTAGGCTTGATTGTGTTTATGGGGTGCAGTCTAACATGTGTTAATGCTTCGTTTAAAAAAAAAAAAAACATTATTTTTCAACACAATTTACCTTTATTCCACACAGCTCTGTTCCTTCTCTGAGAAATGGGCTGATCTTTTCCTGTTTTTATGAAGCCCCGCTCTCAGAAATAGGCGATGTGCTCTGATTGGTTAGCTAGCCCAGTGTGTTGTGATTGGCTAGAACGCCTCTAGTGCGCGTCTAATCGTCCCGCCCCTCACCTCAGCGGCATGTGCTCCGGTTGTATTGTAAACAACGACATCGTTAATATCGCTTATCAGTTTGAGCCCGATTGAGAAGCAGAGGATATTATTCAAGAGGATCGTGCAGAACCTGTCCAAGCACTGCTTTTAATGGTAGGCCTATGTTTTTTGTTTGTTGTTATCTCATACTTGTAGATATGCTGTTATTTGTAAATGCTACTGCTTATGTTAGCTTTTAATATACGGTTTTATCCTGATTAAAGCTTTAATACAGTACAGCAACGGCACCCGCGTCCATGTTTAACGCTTCTCATAGCTATGTGAAAATAAAGTGTATAAATGGAACAGAGCTGAGCTGATGATCTGAATGAGAGAGAGATGCCGAGCAGGTGACGTGAGGAACAGTATTAAGAACCGCTGCTTTAGAACATTGATTTTGAAACTTGTGAATCCATTAGAATGGTTAGAAGACAGAATCGCAATTCATATATGAATAGATTTTTATGTGCACTTAGTTTTCTCTTCCTCTTCTCTAAAGCAGCGCAGCATGGCCTCGCCCCCTTTGCTACCTTTTCCCGAGGGCGGGGTTTATCTGGGTTTGTTACGTCATGAACCTGGGAAGTAACTCGTTGTAGTCCCTACCAGCCGTTTTTTGTAGGCATTAAACCGCCGATATCTCCGTTTGCATTGAACATTGTTTATGCTCAAACAGCAACATTACACACTAACTAACGTTAAAGAAGTGAAATCGCAATCAACCACCCCTTTAACTGAAACTTAAAAAAAAACAAAAAATTTTTTTTTTTCATTAAAATAAAGCTGAAATAAAATATAAATATTACACAAAAAAACTTAAATATTGCCTTAATTGGCAACTAATTGCTGAATTGAATTAATCTGAATTAAGTTCTAAAATTACTAAAACTGAAATAAAAATAAAGTTAATATTAAAATATACAGTATATACAAATGAATAAATACAGAAAGAAATAAAAATGCCAAATCAAGTAAAAAAATCACTAAAACCTAAATTAAAATGAAGACTGAAAATGCAAAACTAGAAGCTCATTTAAAAGATTAATAAATACTATATAATAATAATAATAATAATAATAATAATAATAATATTAATATTAATATATAAACAACACTTAAATAACACTGGATAAAAGGAATTTAATAATATGCACCAATACCAATGGCTAGTTCTTAAAAAAACTCAACAGACACTCATTCACATGAGTGAAATTCTTTCTCAATGCCCTCAAAAAATATAGGCAATCCAAGTGAATGAAAATTCAATGGCTCCAACAATAGCTCTGTATTGTTTCCAGGTGTAACACTATGACCCCACCCTACATCTTGGTGTCGATGTATGCTTGTTGTGTTCCTAAAACCTCCACAGTGTTGCTATGCCAACCAAAGCTCCTCTCAACCCCAGACATGGGGACAGGTCTGGTCACATGACCCTACTGTCATTGGGGAAGATGGAGCAGATGTGGATGGGGCCCTCCGTCATTGGATGATTAGTCAAGCACAGGCACACAAGATAGAAGTAACAACACGGACTGATATCAAAGGTCAACACTATCAGCTCTGATCACTGAACACATTTATCTTTACATTGTTGATAATAAAGATACTTCAATGGCCCGTAAGTGAGAGTCTCAGAGGTGACTGGCAAGATAGAGATACAGAAGGAAATCACTTTTCAACAACGTGAAATCCCACAGCTGCACACAGGGAAGAGCAACAGCAAGGAGAGAGAGATTTCTAAAAGGTCAGATGACACACAGACTGTGATATCTCTTTCCTCTTTCTTTTTACCTTCCTGTCTTCATTTCCCTCAACACACAGGCCTTCGGTGATACAGAGAAAGAGAGAGAGGGTCACTATTAGAAGTGGAAATGGTAGATTTGTTACCAAGACAAATATTGGCGATCTTCCTGTTCAAATGTCATCCCTGAATAGAGGGGGTTGCAAAAGTAATCTGATGCATGACGAACGTGACAACTGCATGTTCATGTACGTGTCTGCTGGCTTGTATTTGCTTTACTGACAATATGTGGTGAAATAAACTAGAGGTTTTTAAGGTGTTGGATATCGATGCCGACGCGGTAATCACATTAAAGCATATGACAAAACAATGCAGGCCAATACACCAGCGGTGCTGTAGCCTAGTGGTTAAAGGAGCAAGTCATGAACTATCACCACTGTGCCACTGAGCAGGATACTTTAACCTGAGGTTACTCCAGGGGGACTGTCCCAGTAAAGTGCACTGATAAAAGCATCTGATAAATGGCTAAGCACTACATAACAATGCAGGGCAACACCCCAGTATAACTGTTTGCCCTCCAAATCAATAGTTGGTCATCAGGCTTGGTAACCAAAAGGCTGTATGTCCAAGCCCCCAAAAAAGTGATCTATGAACTATCACCATTGTGCTCTTGTGCAAGACTCTTAACCTCACGTTACACCACAGTGACCGAACCTGTAATAAATGTACTGATAAAAGTATCTGATAAATGAGATAGTTCTGGACAATGCAGGTCAATACAATAGCAGCCCTGTTTCCCTAGAAAAATCTAATATTATATACCAAATGGTTGTTTGTTCAAACCCACCAACGTATAATCTATTCTGCTATTGAGAATGTATCCGCCGTTTACTTATTGGGAACTGTCCTGGCTAATAGTTACTTCATATAAAACACAAATTAATGTATGAATGTAATCTGCTACTGAGAAAATGTCCTGTTTGATGCCTGGTTTTGCTGAATAAAAGAGTCTAATAAATGACAGAGCATAACGTGCAAGACAAATACCCCAGTAGCCCTTACTACCCTGTACATGTCCTCTAGTTAAAAAAAAGTTTAATATTTTAAATAAAAAATAGGTTGCTTGGTTAACCAATAGGTTGTAGGTTCTAGCCCAACAAGGTTTGATGCATTGTGCAACTGAGCAGAATACATATCCTCAGGTTACTCCCATGGGACATCCCCTGTTATAAATGCATGTTATAAAAGCAAGTCTGTAATCAAATTTGGGGCCAAATCCAACAATATATGGATCAAACCTATATAGTTGATCTAAATACTGGGGGAATGTGTCCCCCTTCAATGTCTCCTGCCCTAACAAAAAACATTTGATAAATGACGGAGCGGAACTTATCGCCCAGTGAGAAGCGATTGTCGATTATATTTCAGCACAATATATAGCGCTAGATGCAATCGAGGACAGCGCTCACGGAGCGGCCGCAGCCTTTCAGCACCGCGGACAGCGCTCATCGAGCGGCCGCTGTAATTCAGCACCATGGACAGCGCCGCCACTGCTGCTGGTTTGCCCGCTCTACAGCAGTGAGGAGGTAAAGCGGGGTTTCCCTCAGAGCTGGATGGAGCTCCTCTCTCTCTCTCCATCTTTGCACATTACCACCTTCACCAGCGGATTTCCATGAGAGGGTTATCACCAATCACATCACATGAAAATCCGTGGCCTTCGGGTTTTTTTCCCTCTGACTAAAGCTGTATTATCCTGCCAATTTAGAAGATTTCAAACACAAAATACCATCGTCCAGTAATTCGGGTCTGCATTTGATTTTATTCCATTTTTGACAGAGGAAGGAAATTAAATCGCATGTAATACAGACTTTGCTCGAACATTTCATTCGTTATAAACCAGCATCACTGAAAAAACATGAAGCACGAATGGAAATGACCGGCGAAGGCATGTTTGCATTAACAAGACTGTCATGCAGAGAATAAACCAGCATTCTGCCCACGATTCACAGCCATCCTCACTAATATCAGCCCACTGCATCCACTGTCTCTGACAGTAAATCACATCTCTATCACTGATGTCTAAATGGCCGGGTACTTCACAAATAATACAACATTCACTGAATTAAATGTGCTCATGGAATGCTGTAGCGTGAACTTTGAGCTATTTTTAAAGGTGCAACACACGAAAATTAATAATTCCGCAGATAAAGCTATATCCTCCTGTGAAATTTCATTATAATATAACAGATTCACATAAACTAGAAGCTGGGCTGTTTTTTCGTGCAGGAGGTTTGGCAGGTAAATTAATCACTGGCAAAGAGGGAAAAGGCTTTAAATCACCGCTGACCAGCAGAGAAACACACACAAACGCACACACACACACACACACACACACACACACACACACACACACACTTGGGGAGGAGAGGCACCGCTGGCAAACAGCTAGAAATACGCAGCCACTTCCCCCTAAAATAAAACCCAGGATGACTTGAAGGATTCTGGCCTTTACCTGTCAAGACGCCGACCCGGATTTGGTGGTCGTGGTTTGTTAAAATCATCCCGTCTGTCGCCATATTCAGCACCGCTGTCGCCGCACTGAGAACTCCAGGCAGAGCCAAGAGCCGAGCGCATCGAACTCTGGAGGGGAATGAGGGAAGCGCGCAGGCGAGAGCAGCAGAGCGAAGATTCAGCGCTCATAATATCTCACTGGGAAATCAGCGAACAAACAAAGGTCTTTAGACTGTAGGTTTACATAATTACAGAGTTTTAGTTATGTAAAATAAAATGAATTTACATAATTATAAACACTACCGCTCAAAAGTTTGGGGTTAGTTAGAATTTCTGTGAAAAAAATTCTATTCAGCAAGAATGTATTAAATTGATCGAAAGTGACTGTATTTTTGTTACAAAATATTTATATTTTAAATAAATGCTGTTCCTTTGAACTTTCTCTTCATCAATGAATCCTGAAAAATATCATGGTTTCCGCAAAAATGTGAAGCAGCACAACTGTTTTGAACAGTGATATAAATCAGAAAAGTTTCTTGAGCAGTAAATCAGCATATTAGAATGATTTCTGAAGTATCATGTGACCCTGAAGCTTTGCACCAGAGGATTGCATATTTAAAATATATTCAAATAGAAAACATTGTTTTAAATTGTAATAATATTTCACAATATTATTGTTTTTTATTTATTGTTGTTTTTTATCAAATTAATGCAGCCTTGGTGAGCATAAATTACTTTTTTTTTGTATTACTTTTTTGTAAATACTTTTGTAAATATAATATAATAATATAATCAATATTATATTATATTACATTATTACTTCCACAAAACCAAACCCAACTTGAATTCCTCTTATTCCAGACTTAACCCATAATATAATGATCATATAACTCATAATATAATAAATATTAGTATCAGATTCACAGTGTATCTTAGTTTCTTCTCTCTTTATAAAACACTTGAGCTTGTTTGTGTTGTTTGTCTATTATTGACTCTTGGAACCCGATCACCCAGATATTCGACAAAAAAACCCCAAGTAAATCTTTGATCCTGATGAGTCTTTATACTTTTGAAATGACCGAGACCAAAATACTGACTCTGCAATACAATAACTGTCTTACAGCTCTAATCTTAACACATTTTTAACCAATTTCCCCACCCACAGACATCAGTAAAGGTTCTAATCAATTCTATTCACCATACAGTATCTCAAAACATTTGGCATCTCAGAGAACCCCATGATGTCCTCTTTAAAACAGACAAGGACTTAATACAGTTTTAATGATCTGAGCGATATTAACAAGACACTCATGTCCATTATGTTCCATTACAAAATATATGAATCACTGGCTGTCATGAGTATGTGGATGGCATCAGTGGATCATAATGCAGGGGCTGCACACACACACACACACACACACATGTTGTGTTTCCATGGTTTATGGGGACATTCCATAGGCGTAATGGTTTTTATACTGTACAAACTGTATGTGCTATTGCCCTACACCAACCCTACCCCTAAACTTACCCCTCACAGGAAACTTTGTGCATTTTTACTTTCTCAAAAAAACTCATTCTGTATGATTTATAAGCTTGTTTCCTCATGGGGACCTCAAAAACGGTATGGGGACCAAATGTCCCCACAAGGGCAAAATGTACTAGTATTACTATCCTTGTGGGGACATTTGGTCCCCATAACGTGATAAATACCAGGTACACACACACACACACACACTCACCTGTAGTCTGGCTGAATGCCACGCTAGTAATGCATGTGTGGGCTTTTCTACATTAACTCACGAAGAGCTCCATCGATTCCTTTCCTGAACTCACAGAACATCGCAGAACAATGACATATCAATCACCGCTCGGGTCACAACCTTTCTTATGTCTGGCTTTTTTTTTTAAAAATTTGCTTTGAAACACAGGAAATCTCCGATTTTCAACCTTCCTTCTGCAGATGATAGCAGGCCTGACCTGTGCAAATACAATCACAGCCTGAAGCAAAAGCCACGTTTCTATTTATAGCGCCACATCACGCTTCTGCGGTGTGTAATTCTTCTTGTTTATTCTTATGGAACAAAAGACAGCAAATATCTTCCTCCTATGTCAAGATTCATTATTCATGAGCACATTTAAGTGTTGGGAAAGCATAAAGACAAAGATACGTATCAATCCAACACTTTACTGAGAATCTGTGAGGGAAATGGTGAGAAAACCGTAATTGCGTTGCTACTTTCTAAGCTACTGAATTGACATTTCTAAGCTATTCTAAATGGTTGCGGTCCATCCTTCAGTGTAAGTCTGTGAGATTTTTTTTCACAGTTGTTTATAGGTAGCATGTATGTGGAGCGTTCAAAGTGAGCAGACGAGCACCAGCCTCATTATTTCAGTTCTGCATCTCTGAACCTTCTCTTGCATAACACTTCTGTCTGATCATAAAGCAAATCAAGTACATCAGGCATACAGACTGGAGGCTGCAATTTTATGGAGAACTTGCACAAATGCAAAGAATTTACAGAAACTCCTTACTGACTGACTAAGCATATACTTTGTAAATATGTTTATCAATGTTGAAAACTGTTGTGCTGCTTCGTATTTTTGTGGGAACCATGATACAGTTTGTTTTTCAGGATTCTTCAATGAATAGAAAGTTCAAAATAACAGAATTCATTTGAAATCTTACTGATTCACATGCTTGCACTTAATAGTGTATCCCAGTTTACACAATTGTAATATGCAGCACAACTACTGGATAAATAAGTAAAGTAAGTAAGCAAGTAAGCATAAGCAGCAAATCGGCATATTAGAATGATTTCTGAAGGATCATGTGACACTGAAGACTGGAGTAATGATGCTGAAAATTCAGCTTTGATCACAGCAATCAGTTACATTTTAAGATGTATTAAATAGAAAACAATTATTTTTAATTGTAATAATATGTAATTATTACCCCGATAACATGATATTCAGCCCCTGGAATGCGAATTTTACAGGAGGAACCCCGCCGGAAAAAGTGTATTTTACACCTTGAAACGCAATTGGGCTAGTTTTGAGTAGCAATTGGGCTGGTTTTGTTGTGAAACCCTGGCAACCCTGATTGGCACATTATGTTGAGTTTCTGCATTGTTAAGTATTACCAGCAGAGGGCTCTAATAGGTAGATTTAATACACTGAGCTGAATTGGTTATGACAGATCCAATAATTTGATCCAAAAAGATGGACTATTCTTCTGTGTTTCTACCTGATTGTGATTTGATGGACATAAATAGTTACGCACATGCTCTGTTTATATTAGTCCCTAGCCTTAAACTCAATCTAGCACAGGCCTAATTACTTTTGAACATAATTTATTCAATGAAAGTTGTAGAAAATCACTCAAAAGCATGTTTTTGACTAAATGCAGGCCTAAGCATGACAAAATATACAATAGGCTAATACTTAAAATCACTAATTGAAACCGAAAACCGTACAGTTTCGCGGTATTTAAAAATCAATTTATCAATCAATTTTGCCTTAACATAGACATTGCATGCTTCAAATGGAACGTAGAAGGTAATGTTCAAAGGATGATATATCTAATGATAAGTAAATATTTACAATATGAAATATAAGTTATGCAAAGGAGACTGGTGATGAGACTTTGATGGACATCAACAAAGCGTTAAACACGATCCAGCATACTGAGTTGAGAAAGATCCATTTCGCTCTCATTTTCCACCAGCACAGAAAATGGCCTGGAGGAAGACTTGAAGGTGCATCATTAATAAAAAAAACACTGGCAAAAGACTTGGGATACAGATAATAAAGGTAGAGAATAATAAAAAATCAGTTAAAGTAGAAACAGAAGAGATCATCTGTACAAGACTAAACAATAGCCTACATCATTTATCATAAGTCAAATACAGATAAATACCATATGTAAATGTAAACAAAAAGCATGATTGTGCTTTATAAATAAAGTTTGACTTGACTTAAATTGCAGGAAATTTAGGGAAGAAAAATAACTTAAGAATGTATTATCACAACTGGAAGGAAATGGGATATTAAAGGTCTACTACAAAAAATACATAATCGAATTAGTTAAATGTTTACATGAAACTGGTCATATTAGAATAATGCAAGAGTATATAGATGGTCTGTAACTAGCCAAGAAACAAAAAGGCAAATAAATAATAATAATACATACTGGTAAAAAAATGCATAGCCTGAATGCACTGTAAGTCGCTTTGGATAAAAGCGTCTGCTAAATGCATAAATTAAAATAAATAAAGAACAGATGAGAAGAGACAAGCTCTGATTTGCTGGTTTTGCAAAGGTTAGCATGTAATCTGACCTCCATATCTCCATCCTAGAGTTCATCTAAACAACACTAGATCACATAACCTAAAAATGAACACATAAAAGGTTACACAATGATGTCAGGAATCAAAAAGACGAGAAGAGCACATTAGCCATCAGTTCATTACACAAGCGGTCCAACATTGATGCTTCAATCATGAGTCACGTACAGCTCACCGAATGATCTCCTACAAACCGCCCGCGGACGTTTAGTGTGCTTGAATTATGTTTGCTCTAATGCATGTACTACTTTGAGAAATGCATCTTAAAATCACTGCAAAATCTTTTTCTTTTCTTTTCTGATGTTGATTGCTATGTTTTGAATTCTTGTTGAATCCTGCCTTGTCAAACCTCTCTGAACCTTGTAGCTTTTTGAGGCTGAAAACTAGAGTATGAAACTAGAGAAACCAACTTCAGCTCATTCTACTCATTCCATTTTGATTTCATGGTGACTTTAACCCTGTAAAGCCTGACATATGAAATAATAGTCAGAGAATTCAGTTTATTGAACCTTTGGACAAAATAATAATAAAATTATATGCTTTATGTTTTACATATGATACTTCAGGTTTCTTTCAGACTGGCTCATATAGTCTGATATAGCAAAAATATTAAGGACAAAACAGTTACATTTTATTCAGAGGCTCAAACTGAGCAAATATATGCAACTTGGTGCAGATGCTGATATTTATATGGACAAAAAGTGATGACATTTTCATAGTTGTAATGTAAATCAGTGAGATCTTTATAACGTATAGTAGATACTTACAGAAAATTATATAAATATCAGTTGTCACTCTATACCCCCCAATCATTTCTTAGTAAGATGATATCTAAATGCTTAGTTTGATGATCAAAACATATAATGCAATGCAATACAACGATGATTGAGAGATGAATAAACTTTCCTCAAAGGCCTGATAATCATATTTGGTACTCCCGTTTGAACATGATTGTATGGATAATCAAGTAAAGCTAAGTTGCTTCAGTCCAATAAGTGTTCAGGTTCAAATATTATAACAATCAAGGGTGTAGAATTTAGTAGGGATGCTAGGGACATGTCCCTACCAATAGGCCTATCCAGCGACTGCTAAATTATCCCGGACCCTAGCAATAGCTTTGATCAAACAATTCAATATATGTACTATATCAGTGGTTCCCAACCCTAACCCTGGAGGCACCCCAACACTGCACATTTTGCATGTCTCCTTTCTGTAACACACATTTCATGTCTTGGAGTCTCTACTAATGAGCTGATGACCTGAATCAGGTGTGTTTGATTAAGGAGACATGCAAAACGTGCAGTGTTGGGGTGTCTCCGGGACCAGGGTTGGGAATAGGGATGTAACGATTACCGGTTTGACGATAACTCATGATAAAATTCCCCACGGTTAGTATTACCATTTCATCTTTTAATTATCATTAAAACCATACTAGAATACCGCGACTTGAACAACTCGCGATAAATAAATACTGTCCAGCATAAAGCACAGTTTTAAGTAACAGTCTCAGGTGCGCACACAGCACGCAGAGTAGTTTCGTTTTGAGTGAAAACAGGGCAGAAAAGTTGGGAGGTTTTAAAAGAGTGCTAAGGGAATTATACAAATGAATATATGAATGAATTAATTATATGAATGTACCTCTGAAGGTTCTGACTGTCTTCAGAAACGATTCAATGGCATTTTGTTTTCATCTTTGCTCCATGTAATACCTAAAGGAAGTGTTCTTAATCGCAATACTGCTTTGTCCACGGAGGTTACGGGAAACAGCTGTAATTCAGCTGTTCCATAAGCGCCACCTGCTGTCAGCGAGTGGATTTACAGAGACCTATATTTACATTCAGTCTGTGTGCGGTTTCTGTCTGGCCAAAAACGGACCGAATTTGCATGCCCTGCTGTAAATTTTGACCAGTTGATGAAAAACAAGCTTATGTGTATTCTACACACTTAAACAATTCAGATAAATTATCTAGAATTATTTATGGAGCAGATAAAATACATATAATCATTTATTAATCAATTATCATTTTGACATATATTTTCTTTATTTAAAGGCTGAAATGTGAGGTTTACCTTTTTATGAAACTTTTTCCAAAGCTTTATTTGAACATTTACATTAGATATTTCAACATGCTATTAAACAGTTGTCAGTCAAGTTGTCATTTAAAATCCAAACATCGTTGGCAATGTTATTGTTGCACATAGTGAGGTAGATATGTGGAGGCGTGTTAGAACGAGCCGTTTTAGGTAGGCGTGGTTGACTCTTAACTTTTATAAAGAATATCTCTTTGGATTTGAGACTTTAGTCTTTGCAACTTTACAGATCTTCTTTATGCACCAAGGGCTTGTAACACACCAAAGAGAAAGGAAAACTTGAAATCGCATCATATGACCCCTTTAAGTAATATTTTGCCATATTCTCTTATGAGTCAAAGAATTCAAAGAAAACATCTTTAAAACTGCTGCTGTAATGTTGCTGGTCTTAAATAATCAAAATTGTGTAATTATTGTGTAATTAATGCTAACATAAAAAAGCTGCCTTTATGAATAATGAGTATGTTAGCTACCATAACTATAAATAAAGACTATAGATGACATGAAACTGTGGTCAAAAGTCTATCATAAATGCAAAAATGTTGGGGTAGTTGGATGAGGAGGGGGGTGTTGTCTGCTGTTCATTTAAGATTTCACAGCAAAAAGACAAATGAAGCACAAGCCGTAGGTGGACGTCTGTTCAATTACACTATGAGGCCTTTTACTTGCTAAAAAAAGTCTAAATTATTAGTCAGATGAGAATCAGACATCATGGTGACATGTTTTACATCATGGTGATAATTTAGGCCTTGAAAATTAACCTATCAAACGTGATACTGTAGGCTTTATAAGGTTAGTATGATCTATGATATACTGATTTTTTTTGATGGCTCTTATGAAAGAAATAACAGCCGCATGCTTGTATCATTTCTAAAAACCTAGTCGCAGATGCAGCACTGGTCAGTCTACATTTGACTTTTCTGGTTTATTTTTGGGTGCCTCAGCAATGACCCTTTGCATCGCTGTCTTCATCATGTTGAGCCGCCGCGGGGGATCAGACTGAGGTACGGCGCTGTCGGAGAGAGAATCCAGCAGAGTGGAAGAGATGACTAATAGAGACAGTCACGCAATAGTAGAGACTCATTCAGAAAATAATGAGCAGGCCAACCTGAAGCTCCCTCTAATATGAGTAGATATCAATCAATGTAAAGCCTGACGTATGAAAGAGTAGTCCGAAAAATCAAGTTTTTTAGAAATGGAACAGTTTATTGAACCTTTACACAAAATATTAAAAAGTTTGCATATGTGTTGTTTGTTGAGTATCACATGTGATACAGGCTTTTATGGCTCATATAGTTTAACATAGTGAGAATATGGAAGAAAAACAACTAAATTTTATCCAGAGACCCAAACTGAGCAAAAATATGCAATTTGGTGCAGATGCTGATATTTATATGGACAAAAAGTGATGAAATTCTGATATTTGCAATGAAAATCAGTGAGATCTTTATAACAGTATAGCAGGTACTTACATAAAATGATATTAATATCAGTTATCACTCTCCCAAAAATATGTCTTAGGTGATGTTTAAATGCTTAGTTTGATTATCAAAACATATAATGCAATGCAATACAATGTTGATTGAAAGATAAAGATAAATAAACGTTCCTCAAAAGCCTGATGATAATATTTGAGGCTCAAATTTGAACATGATTTTTCAAAAAAATGATGCATGGATAATCAAGTAAAACTAAGCTGCTTCAGTCCAATAAGTGTTCATTTTACGTTTGCGTTATAAAAGTCAGTAAAGACTTGACAGCAAAATCACACGTGAAGCTCAAGCTGAAGATAGATGTTTGTACAATTACACTAAAATAATTATTACTTGCTAAAAAGTCTAAATTAGTAGAGAGTGTGTTTAGACATTTGCTTATCGAAAATGATATAGTGGGCTCTACAGGGTTAATCATTCCATTTAAAGCATGCAATATCAATATTAATTCAAATTGGAAAAACTGTCATTTTAGAGGCAACCTCAATTGATTTTTGAATGGCAAAAAAAAGTTTTTAAATTCAATGCATTAGTGGTTTGAAGTACTACTAGATGTTTTGCCATGTTAAATTGTCAAAAACATACACTTTGAACATCTTCCTATAACTTTGATCAGATAAATTGAGAAAATGATTAACTCAGTAGCTGGATTGTGCTTAACACTATAGTGACTACTGTAATATAACCAGACAGTCTGAGTAACAGTTTCTGTCATTAAACTCTGTCTCATTCTGCAACTTGCAGTGCAAATATCTTCTCTGAGATATATTAAGACATTTGTAGATTTGATCGATTATTGATGTTTAACTGGAGGATGTTTATCGGGTAGGCCTACATGCCTGGATAATGTCAGTAAAGTTTCTTTTATTGGACCAATCGTGAGAAAATATTGGTCAAAAGCAATGAAAAAATTTATGATGCACCTAAATATTTGTATTTTAAGCATCAACAATCAGAAAGTGAAGGCACCAACACGAACCCCCATGTAGTTCCATCATGAACCCCAATTAAGAAACCCTGTGCTGAACTGACCTATCGGTAAGCCCCTCCCCTCGAATGCAGATGAGCCAATGGCAGTCAAGTATCAGTTTTGCACAGGGAGCGGAACTCTGACATCTTTAGGTTTCAGCGCCATAGAGAAACATTGGAAGATCCGAAGCTCGCATCGGTTTAATGGTGTTTATGTTACAAAAATGGAAAAACGATGTGCCTAGGGCACGTGTAACACGTGTAACACTAATTCCAGGTATCCTGAGAGGATAGGCAATGTAACTTATTTTATTCCATTTTCTAAATACAACCAACACAGAGCAAAATGTCCCCAAGCATTCAACCCCAATCACAATGAAGACGAAAACTTTCATTTTCTGGTTGTCATACTCTCAGTAAGTTACACTTTTCATCTGCTCAAATATGAAATGCTAACATTAGCATTAAAATGCCAACGTTAGCATTAAAGTTAGTGAGTCCATGCTAACGTACAAACCTTAATCGCAAACTGTTCTCACGTCATGTACCTTGCAGTGAAAGTCAAAAACACATAAACGAAGGTCTATATTAGAGTGCCTCATATTATTCAGGTTAAATGTAAATTAATTTAATCTTACTCTGCGGTATATGAACGGTGTTGATCCGGGATGTTGTCATTGCGATCGTGACGACCGTACCATAATTCTCCCGTTTGCATTGTGATCTGTATTTTTACATATTTATTTTAACATCTTTTATATCTCTCTCCATGACATATAAGTCCCACTTGAGGGTCCATCTGTGTCCCAAATGTATCAGAAACACCTCGGAAGAAGGTTTTCACAAGAAAACCCTCCCAAAATCAACTCAAATCTAGCCCAATCATGTTTCGAGGGGGTCCCCAGTTAAAAATCGTGTTGGGGGTAAAATACAAGATTTTTGGTGGGGTTCCCCTGCTAAAATTTGCATTACAGGTGATACATATCATGTTATTGGAGTCACTTCAACCAGCAGACATGAAAAACAACCCGCGGCAACAGTGTTAAAGTAGCCCAATTCCGCGGGAAAACCGTGGACTTGGCAACACTGGTTTTCACTGACAACTGTCATGGTAAGACAGTGAGCAACTCCGTTTGTTTGTCCGAGTGAGCAACAGTAACTATGGGGGGCGAGGCTTACTGAGAGGTCAATTACTGCAAAATTAACCTTTTTATAGAAATTAATATGGGATTAACTATTACTATTGTTATATGACAACTGCAGCAGGTTTAGCATTAGCATATAACTTTTCATCAGTGGGTGGTGCTGTTCACAAATTCAATTCCCCACAGGAATTGGTTTCTTACTGTTTAGAAGTCTTTAAAACATTGCAAAATTAATTATAACAAACAATTTCAGCATGCTCGACAAATTGGACAAATGTCAAATTATGCTCTTCTAAATGATCAGACTTGTTCAGACAATGTTTGTCAACCACTAGAAACAACACAGAACATCTTAGCAATAGTTTAGCAAGTACTTCACTTCCTAAAGCAAAAGCGTTAACACAACCATCATTGAAGGAGAAACTCACACACATGATGACTTCCATTGACATCAGCAAACTCATCATCTCTTCCACATTCACTCCCATGCACGGGATGAATTAGCATCAAATTTGAATTCCCTGCATTGATGAAGAGCATCACAACACACACACACACACACACACACACACAGACACAGTCTGTGAATCCCTTCTGCAGTTCTAATAAGGTCATGAGAGAGGACCAGAGCTTTAGATGAGGTGAAGTTTCAACTCAGCAGTAAAAGTGTAACTTCAGCAGAATTACAGCAGCTCTGCTGTTCAAACGCTCACGGCCAGAGAATCTGAGCCGCAGCAACCCATTCAAGCTTTACATAATACATATTTAAGGGTTAGTTCATCCAAAAAATCATTTACTTACCCTCATGCCACTCCAAACGTGTGACTTTCCTTCTTCCACTCAACACAAAAACATAATCCTTTGGCAGAACTCATTGGATTGGGGACGGTGGTTCCACATACTGAAAAATGGGTTTTCTTAACATTAAACGAAATACTTTGTGTGTGAGAATCCTAAAACATAACAAAGCCACTAAATATCAAAGCAGCCCAGCAGTTAAGCTATTACTGGGGAAAAGCACTTGTTTGCATGCTAAGTGTAACCATATTTAACAACTAATGCAAAAGAGTTGATAAAATTGTAATCAACAAAGTGGGTGCATTATGGATAAACGTGTTTGATAAGTAACAATGTTAATATAGATGAGCTTGATGCATCTATCCTGAAGCTAAACAAATGCTCCACTCTTCACCATAATGGTAACCCTTAAAACTGCTAACAGAATCTCTTTTAAATCTCAATATATCAGAACACAAAACACTATTAAGTCTCTCTGTTGTCTCAAAAAATAAAAACACATGAAATGCCACTTAATCTCCACAGTTACTGTCCATATTCAATTACATGCAAAGCATGCTGGGAACTGGAAATCCCCGGCCCAGTTTTAGCAAAGCTACATTAACGCTGTTTGGACTCTCATTCTGACGGCACCCATTCACTGCAGAGCATCCATTGGTGAGCAAGTGATGAAATGCTACATTTCTCCAAATCTGATGAAGAAACAAACTCATCAGCATCTTGAATGCCTGAGGGTGAAGACCTTTTCAGCAAATTCATTTCTGAGTGAACTATTCCTTTAATGTCAATGACACCTCTGGCTGTTGCATGTAATATGTGGAAGCTACTTTACCGCAGAGGCAAGATTATCAGTGAATACTGACAAATGTCAGTGTGTTCCTCACACAATTATCATATGAATCCTTTATTGAAGAATTTTGTGTTGCAGTCGTGTGTGTGTGGGGGTGCAGTAAAGAGAGCTGTTGTTGCTGCTGTGAGATGTGTGCTGCACTTTGATGACAGACTTATTGCAATGAGAGCAGAGAGACAGTGAGATGACAAATGAGAAAGTGTCTTACAGAGACAAATGATGGGATTCTGGCTAGACACACAAGGAAAGAGAGAGAATAGAACTACTTATCAGGGTTGGGCAAAATTCAAATTTAAGAACGGGCTCCTTTCAATTCATTAGTTTGAAATACATTGACCACAATGCAGGAAACTGGAATGACAGGAAGAGAAAATAACTGAACTGCAATTAAAAGAAACTGAACACAGTCAACAAAGTTACTTTATTTCAGCACACATACATAAACATAAATAATTACATTGTAATGTTTCGACCTTTGTCTGATATATTGCTTGATATATATAAAATATATGAACTAATTAAACATTTATCTAAACTAATTTCAGCATAGGTCAGATCAATTAACAGCATCAGATTTTGTCATATGGCACCGCTTTGATTTCAGACTGTATGCTGTTTGACTCCATTTTGAGACTTAAGGGGAAACCACAGCATTCTGGGAAATGTGCTGTTACAACAGGGCCCAATAAATGTTTTAAATAAAATGAAATGTATTATTAAAAACAATAAAGTTCTATATTAAGTGTATTTCTGATTTGTTTTACAATATTTCTAAACAAAATGCACACACACACACACACACACACACACACACTAGGACATTAGAAACATTTGATAATTTAATGAATATATACAAAACAGTATTTCTGATTTTTTTTAGTAATATTTCTGGACAAACTATATATTATACATACAAATATATATTTAATTATATTTATTAAACATAAAATATATAAAAACAATGTTATATATGTACATACGTATATGATCTACATTTTTATAAATGTAATGCAAAAGCACATATACAGCACATAAATATGCACACACACTCTTCACATGACCTGTGTGCCATGATAAGGTTGTTCTGAAATATGCCTGCTGCATGTTAAGAGCCCTTCAGTGGGGCCCCCTGAGGCCCCTGCGCATCCCTGCTGCGCCGGTGCATTTCTGCAAACTCTGCTCTCCTCTTCCTAAAAGCCTTTCTTTGCCTGTCCTTTTTCTCTTTCTGCTTTCTCCTCCACTGTTTTTGTGCCTGTTTATTTTTAGATCAGATGAGTTGAAAACTTTGAGAAGATCCAAGATTTTACACATTTATCAAACACCAAAACTTGCAATGCCACTGAACCAGGAAGAATCTGACTGTTCCCTTTCGAATGGGAACTCTACGCTGCATCCCCTAGAGGGCGCTTTGGGGAATGTCTTTGGCATGACCAGTGTCTGAAGCATGAGTCTAATCATGACAATGAACTTGACATTGGCAGGCGGCAGCCTATGACGGCACGACAGGTGCGCCCGAGAGTATAAAAGGGCACCTGTAAAAAAACGTCATCCTCTTTCTTGTCTTCAAGGAGTCCGTTTGTCTAAGTGTGTGATCTAATCAACTATGGCAAGCACCAGCACAGCAAACTTTAGGAAGTGTGTTCATCCATGTCAGCGTTTCTCGACACCTGATGATACGCATGTTATGTGCGTTAGGTGCATGGGCGAGGAGCATGCACGCTCAGTTCTCGAGGGGGCATTGTGAGCGCTTTTCATTGAGAAAGTTTCGCTCTCGTCTGTCCCTTTTCTCGAGGGAATCGGGACAGCCATCTCTACCCCGTGGTTCAGGACCTGCTGCAACCGAGGCAAGTAGGAGACTGCAATCGTGGGGTTCGCAGGTGAAGCTTGCCGATGAATTTGAAAAAATAATGAGTTTTTCTCATTCGTCGGCGGCCGGCGAGAGCGAGCTGCAGGATGATGACGTGCTGTCTCTTACGTCATCCGATCCGGCAGCAAGCGTGCTCCTCACCTTAAGCCAAGATGAGCAGGAAGAGGCTGTTGAGGTCGACGATGTTTCTGAGCACTCACAGCCCGCCTGCCCCGCATATAACGAGCTGTTGGATGTCATGTCTCGCCCTACGGAAAGATTAGATCTGCCGTGGAGGCGCGAGAAGCGCCAGCCCCCTCGTGGTCACCTCGATGAAAGTTTTTTGTCAGGACATAACCGCCCAGCTGCAAAGATGCATTCACTTTTCACAAGCAAACTATGCTGATGTGAAAGGAATGCAGGAATATGGATATGCGTCGATGCCTCCGATTGAAGAGACGCTGGTATCCGCATTGAAGACGCCGTCTCTGCCAACTAAGCCGCTGCGGGTTACATCACGGCTGAACGGCAGAGCATATGCGGCAGCGGGTCAGGCTGGTGCGGCTTTGCACACGATGGCCGTGTTGCAAGCCTACCAGGCTGACCTGCTGAAGGACCTGGACCAGGGCCGGGGACTCCCCCCGGAGGCGGCGGAGGAGCTGCGCCATACCACGGATTTGGCTCTCCATGCCACTAAGCAAACTGCCACTGCTATCGGTCGTTCGATGGTGGCGATGGTGGCTACGGAGAGACATCTGTGGCTAAATCTGGCAGGTATCAGGGAGAAGGAGAAAAACTTTCTCCTCGATGCACCAGTTTCAGCTTCTGAACTTTTCGGTACATCTGTTGAGACAATGGTTGGGAAGTTTCGAGAGGCGAAGGCGTGTTCCGCTGTATTTAAAACCTTTATGCCACGCCGGTCCAGATCCAAGCCTCAAGCCATGAAGGGGTCTGGCTTGTCCCAGTCTCAGGACCGGAGGCAAGACCAGAAAGCTAGCACTGCTTCTCGTGCTCCCCCTCCTTCGTGGGGTAGAGCACGGAGGAGGCGCGAAGCTAGAGGGAGAAGAAAAGATCTCAGGGAAGTGATCCAGAGTAATCGCTCTGAGCGCTCTAGGATCCCAGAGGCTAATTATCATTCATCTCCTTCCCCCTCTCTCCCCCTCTCTCCCCCTCCCTCTCACTCCCCTTCAAAATCCCCTAACTAGTTAGGTGAAGGCTATGGCGCACTTTTACATCTGGCCCTGAAGCTGGACCTATGATGTTTTTGGCAGCATGTTTTTTTCTATCATCTGCCTTACTGATGGTTCGGCATTAGAGGTTCATTGTAAATGGCATCATATATTTGAGCCTGCTCCTAGAGCTTGGCTAGCAGCCTGCTAAGTTGTTTGGCTTCGTTTGGGCCTCCTTGGCTACGTTAGAGCTCTACCATTTTCTGTGAGTGTTGTCAGGCCTCCTTTCACTACAGAAGGTTATTTATTTGAGGCCTCCATTCGCCTAGGGCTCCTCTAATATAGTATTACAGCTGCTTGCCAGGGCTATCACAGGGTGTGTGAGCTGTAGGCTCATGAGAGTAAAAAAAAAAACATTTACCTGCGAGTGTCGTTAGGCCTCCTCTCACTATAGAAAATGAGTTTACTTGAGGCCTCCACTTGCTAAGAGTTCTCCTTAGGACGGCGTCTGTCTGTAAGAGACATCCTGGCATGGAACCATCTTTTGCGATTGTCGTAGTTAGGCTCTCGTTATAGAGCATGATTTCATTAAGGCCTGAGCTCCACTAGGGCAGCTTCTCACTCAACATCCGAGAGACAGAGCCTCCTTACAAGATGTCCTGTGCATGGGGTGTAGTTAGGCCTCCTCTCGTTTAGAGAGTTATCACGTTGAGGTCTCCGCTCCTGAGCTCGGCCATCTACTGTGAGCGTCGTCAGGCCTCCTCTCGCTATAGAGAGTTGTTTTATTTGAGGCCGCTGCTTGCCAAATGCTCCACTAGGGCAGTATCTGCGCATTGTAGGCTCTCTGTGAGCCTCCTTACAAGACGTCCTGAGTGTGGGGTGTAGTTAGGCCTCCTTTCGTTTTAGAAAGGCGTTATGCTGAGGCCTCTGCTCCTAGAGCTCAGCTTGGTATTGGTTAGGTAGTATGAGTGTTGCTAGGCTGCCTCTCTTTCAAGAGGTATTTTTTTAAGCCTCCACTCTCCGGAGCTTCGTGGGCCATTTTGGACTCTCTGTGAGCCTCCATTCTTGAGAAGCTATGATGTTGGTAGTGCAGGGTAAGACTCCTCTGAGTCTTTGACTTGGTTCAGCCATTTAGGCACTCATCCCTTCAGCATGGCAGCATGGGTATTCCATTCCCTAAAGCGCCCTCTAGGGGACGCAGCATAGAGTTCCCATTCGAAAGGGAACATCTCAGGTTACGCATGTAACCATGGTTCCCT
>NW_015506404.1:523097-523992 GCF_001515645.1 Sinocyclocheilus grahami
AGTTCATTGTCATGATTAGACTCATGCTTCAGACACCGGTCATGCCAAAGACATTCCCCAAAGCGCCCTCTAGGGGACGCAGCGTCTCGTTCCCCTTCTCAGGGTTTCCATCCTCGTTACATAATAAAGTAAGCCCAAAAAGTTTTTGGATACTTAAGAATGTCATTTGCATCAAATAAAATATCAAAACAAGTGGCATTTATTTTGCCTAGCACACTAGTGTGATTCTAGAAGGAAATGACATCTACTTAAAATCACCAAACACTTGCTAAATTAATAAATGTAGATATATTTAATGCATTGATATTAAGACATTTAGGTGACAAGTGTTTGAATGTTACTTAATACTGCTGTATATGTTAGTTGCGAGTATAAAGAGATGTAAATGGCTACAATAAAATTACTGAATCAACTTTCATATGAAATGTCATATGAAGAATTTTTACCTTTTATTCTTAATAATATATATATATTTTTTTGTATTTTTTTTAAAGTGAATGGCCTTCAAACATAGTAATTGCTTGTCTTTTTATCTTTGGAAGAAACAGAGGATCAGTATCACCCAGTTTTAAAAAGCACATCAGTGTATGTGTTGTAAATAATTATAGGCAGAGTATCTCCAGCATATCTTCTCTTTTTAAGGTCCTGCTGATAAAATCTGGATTGAAGTGAATAAGGACGAACAGTGATAATCGAAAAAACTAAAACAGACACATCATTACTCTCTTGGAACCTTCTGTATATATATATATATATATATATATATACACAGGTGCATCTCAATAAATTTAAATGTCGTGGAAAAGTTCATTTATTTCAGTAATTCAACTCAAATTGTGAAACTTGTGTATTAAATAAATTCCAATGCACACAGACTGAAGTAGTTTAAGTCTTT
>NW_015506404.1:525172-528926 GCF_001515645.1 Sinocyclocheilus grahami
AGCCAAAATCATCACAATTAAAAGAACCAAAGACTTAAACTACTTCAGTCTGTGTGCATTGAATTTATTTAATACACGAGTTTCACAATTTGAGTTGAATTACTGAAATAAATGAACTTTTCCACGACATTCTAATTTATTGAGATGCACATATATATAATATATGGACCTTTTCTACTGTAAGAGTGTAAGCTGAAATTGAAAGTGTGCAAGCCGTGCTCTGACCACTCTGCTCTCTGGAGGACATTTCTGTCTTTCTGCCCCAGTTTCCCCAGTAAAACACCTCTCTGGTCTGTCCTGTCCTCTACTGCTCTGCTGCAATGCGCTTTAGAGTGAAGTGTACCATCACAAGAGCACAGCACAGCACGCTCAGATCAATAATTAATAAACACTTGTGTGAGTGATAGCGATGAAGAATATCCCAAGACACACACACACACACACACACACTCATGTGCTTTCATGTAACAATGTGTCAATATGAAAAATGTCATGTTCAGTTTAAACATGTAATGAAAACATGGAAATCTGCTGGGCGGTATAACATAATAGAATAAATAATATAGAATACAGAATAAATATATTTATCTCCATCTGTAGACACTGTACATTCAGCACGTTTCTTGACAGACAGACAGATAGATAGATAGATAGATAGATAGATAGATAGATAGATAGATAGATAGATAGATAGATAGATAGATAGATAGATAGGTGTAGAATAGGGCTTTGTAATATTTCTCCAGCATGTATTCTCCATATCATCCAGCAGGTGTCAGTATATGACTGACGTTTTATTACCAGTCACTGCTCGAAGAAGAAGTGCATCATGACCTGCTGGTAATTGCAAATAATCTGCTGGAAGGGCCCGTGGCTTCACCCCGGCTAAGATTAATGGGACTTCAGCCGGAGGATCCAGACAGAGTGTTATAATTTATTTCAGCTAAGCTGCAAAAAGTGGTGCGTTCTTGCTGTAAAAACATCCCCTGAGCCATGAACATAATTCAAAAGACAAGAGGAGGCACACGTGTGAAAAACCATTCAGAGCTGCTTATAAAGCAGCGGCAGAGCCAAAAGCAGAACTCAAACAGGTCAATATTAGTATGTGAAAACTATGTTTCTACTTCTGCATTTGTAATATTTCCACTGTTTACTTGGAGTCACTTGAAATGTGTCCAAATCATGTCAAACTGATGCAATATTTGTTTGTTAATTTGCTTAAAGAGGTAGTTCCCCCGGAAATGAAAAATCTGTCATCATTTACTCACCCTCAAGTTGTTTCTAACCTGTTTGAGTTTCTTTCTTCTCCAATGTTCTCCACAAACAGTTGACGGCAGCCATTGATTTCCATACTATTGAAAAAATACTACAGAAAGTCAATGGCTACCGTCAACTGTTTGGATACCAATGTTCTTCAAAACATATTCTTTTGCATTCAGTTGAAGAAAAAAACTCCTACAGGTTTGGAACAAGTGGAGGGTGAGTAAATGATGACCGAATTTTTATTTTTGGGTAAACTATCCCGTTACGGTAAAGTTTCATTTTAAATGATCACTTTCACATCATCATCGTCTGTCCAGGGTCGTTTTTACTCTGGTAAATTAATTTATAAAACAACCTTGATTTAATGTCTTTGAGCCTTCAAAAAATAAAAAGCTGCCATTATTTACTCTTTAATCTATTTGCCTTCATATCTTTCCAATCTGCATTTCATAAATTTGTGTGGATAATAAATGTTTTGAAAGTATTTTTACTGTAATCAAGTAGAAATCAAGGCAGATTTTAATTTCTTGACAAACTATTCCTTTCACTGACTATAGACTTCATATAATTTCATTTTGTTACACCTTAAAAAAAAAGTCGTCCATTCTCGACCAAAATCATAACTTTGCTGAAAAGGAGATATGATTTCATTTAGACCAACTGCTGTTTTCAGATGTATTAAACATGCCGTAATCTCCCTATATTTGTTCATGCTGTGTTGTTTTTGACAGAGAAACCGATAAAGCTTTCCTCAAATGAAGCACACACTGTGAGTGTGTGTGAGAAAATAACTCCATTAATGGCCAATAAGATGAAAGGGCAGCAGTGCAGGATGAGACAGCATCTCATTTCTTCAATTAATCCAATTTACAGAAGAACACAGGGACGGAGCACTCTCTCTCTCTCACACACACACACACACACACACACGCACACACACACACACACACAGACACACACACACACTTCTATACTGAAAATGAGCTTTCTAAATTAAATTAATGGTAATTTAGGGGGGGCAAGTCATGAAAATATACATTGAAAAAATCTGAATGAGTCAATAAAATTGATAAAATAATATCATATAATATAATTAATAATAATAATATAATAATACACTCAAGAAGGCATTTTGCAAAAGTTTCTTTCCTGAGATTCATCAGTGTGCATTGCACATTTGTAAAAGAGAACTCACAAACAAAATCATTTTAATATCTCAATCGTTTTCTTTGTAATGGGGAGTTTTGAGTTTTCTGATTTACAGATGTTTCTACTGAGAAAAAAACCCCAGTAGTCCAACATGTTTCTTCTCTAGACTTTCAGAAATGATCTTAAGTGTCTCAATTTTGCCATGATGCCAAAGCCTGCAATCAAAAGTCAGAGATCTCAATATCTCTCAAAATAACTTTAACAATTTAATCAAATTCTCTCTAAATCAAATGATCTGAGCTGCTATCCATATTCGTTTAGCTCTATACTCTTAATATATGTCATCTTTACATTTGTGTCTTTTTAATTCTGCTAGAGAATTTTAGGAGAAGCATCGGTAACACTTTAGTATAGTGACCAATTCTCATAGAGACATATTGTGCACGACCATATTCTACATCCCCAAACCTACTCAATACTTAAATTTAACAACTACCTTACTAACTATTAATAAGCAGCAAATTAGTAGTTTATTGAGGCTTGGTTTGTTAATAGTGAGAAATTGACCTTAAAGTAACCGAAACATCTCATGCTTTCATTCTGAATGCATCAAACATGAGAACTCCATTAAGTCTCTGGAACTGTGAAAGAGCAACCTCTGAGCAAAAACATGTTCCTCTGGGCTTTCTTTACGAGAAATGACTTCTTTGACTCACTCTCTGTTGTTTGCTCCGCTCTGAGAGCACTTGTTCTCTATTCTGATGTAATTTTCTTGCTATCTGACCTCCTTAACCATCATCTTCATCTCTTTCTTTCTGACTCACAGTGCTTTAGTTCTCTCAGACTTTCTCTCTGACTGTGGCAGCATTCGTCTAGCGCTCAGTAAAATCACAGTAATCCGTTCTCACATGTGTCCATTCAAGCATTCAAACACATTATGGGAATGCTTACCAATATATAATTGTAAGCAGTGCACAAGGTTTGGTTTTACATACCTGTAACTCGCTGTTCTGCATTGCTGTGGCAGTACCACACCTCAGACACTCAAGGGGGCGCTACAGAGTTTTCTTGAAAAGTCTGTGCCTTTAAACAAGAGGTGATGTTTTTCAGGTAAATAGATAAAATCATGCAGTTTGACCAACTTACTCGCTCATTAAATATTTTGTGCAAACACTTCCACTACAAGATTGAGCTAAAAGAGAAAAAATAACTATAGAGGAAGAACATGTCGACTTGTAAACGTTTGTATTTACGGTGCTATATATGATTTTCCAACCCCTGGTGCCCGTTTCAATATGGAGGTTCAACCAACTCTGAGTTAAAACTTGAACTCTGAGTTGAC
>NW_015506405.1:0-16486 GCF_001515645.1 Sinocyclocheilus grahami
AAATATATATTGTGTGTTGGAGTGTTCCAGACGCTACAGGTGTTAGTCCAATACATCCCAATTACAATCGTTAAATGACAAAACACCCTGTACTCTTTTCTAATAATTCTAAAGTGGATATCGATCGTTTGATACCAGCAAGAGTCTGTATAATTGAACATTCAGAGACAGCTGTGCTAAAGAAGATTTGTTGCTGATGAAAATTCCAGGCAGATTTTTCGTGCTCGTGCTCGCCACATACTTCACAGGAACTGAATTCTACAAGGGAGTCATGATAGCCTCACACAGAGAGAAAAGGCTACGGATCTGTCGATAAGAACACGGCATTTTAGAACAGCTTTGGTGTCTATTATTTTGCTCACCACAGTTGGCCTCATCTGAGTTGTCCCCACAGTCATTCTCTCCATCGCAGATGAAGGGAGGTAAGGCGCAAAGGCCAGTGCCACACTGAAAACGCCCAGGCTGGCATTTGAATTCCGCTGCAAAAATGATGATTAACAGTGAACTCCAAAGGATTCAAAACAATTTGCACATAGGTGTGTTTTTTTAAACCCAAGCTGCGTGAGGTTGCCTGAAATGGGCGAGTCAACCCACGTTCCATTATTTCTCTAAAAGCACTTCTACGATATTTAATGCCCCCTGCCCTTTATCAAACAACAGAGGTTCCACCTATTAACAGAAGCCATTGGCAGCCTGTCATTTTCTGATTTGTACTGCTCAAGTGAATCACCATGCAACAAAGTGAATCTAAAAACAAGCTCACTGAGAAACAAAAATGAAAGAACAAAAGTTCCTCCTTTTGCATGACGTAAAGGTCAGCCTACCGTGAAGCTGTGAACCAGTTCATCGTCACACTGTATAACAACACTGGCATGTTGTAATATCAGGGCTCATTTTAACTGGTGGGAATGCCAGCTTTAGAAATGACAAAATTTGCCACTCTCCACTTGTTTGGAAAATAACCACTGCATTTTGTTTTGCTACGCCGCATTGTGATACTGTCGATGACTGTGTAAAACAATGACTCTAAATTTGCAGTTTAAGTAGCAACAAATCTTTTCTTCCATATTGTGATATATATCTGAGTTAAACGGATTATTGAAAATAAAAAATGTAGGTTATTGACTGGATGAAGGCAGATCTCGGGGCTCGACAATGCGAGCATTTCACTCGCATATGTGACTAAAATTAGAAGTGTGCAAACTGTAAGATGTATTTAGGAGCACATATGTGAGTAAAAAAGTCCCCGTAGGTCCTTAAAAATTCTTAAATATCTTAAATCGCATAACAACCATCTTAATTATAATTTCAAGAGGTCTTAAATTTGTGGATGGAAAAACAAGTTGTAGCAATAGTGATAACTAAACTTGAAAAGCCTTTGATTTAACTGAATAAATGTAATGTAAAATAAAAGTTCAAATGCATGCTCTTCAGGCTCGCCATTTCAGAGGGGTTCACAATCAATGAACAGTTAAATTTTTCCTTGGAAATAGGAAGCGTCAAGTCCTGAGTCTGAATATGAGTTTGCAGTCAACTGTAAGAGAAAGGAGCAGGGTTTACGTTATAAATATACATGCATGGATGACTTGCTCACAATAAGATCAATAACAAGCATTTAAAAAAAAACTATTTCCATTTCATGCTGACTTTAAGAACAAGCAGAAGCTTCTGCCAAACAATTGTTTTGAATGAACTGTAATCCAACATGGCTTGTGCTCATCTTCTAGTCTTGCCTTTCAGCAAATCAGAACATCCCTTCCAAATGCAATTAATATTCATGACCCAAGTTAGGGTGCTGAGCAGCTTACATGGAACCATCTACCGTGAACAACAAAAGTAAAGCAAAGTTGTCTAGCAAGAAACAGCATTTTTATAATCAGTATTGTCACGTGGCCTTCTTATTAAACCTGTATGACAAAAACACAAAACTGCTGACATTTCTGGAAAGATTTGCTTTAAAGCCAGTCTCATATGAGTGTAACCGTGGAAACTAGGCATATAAAACTGAGTTATACTTGTAAAGAGAGGCTGATGAGATTTATAATGTGCCCCACGCACTTTTTGAATTGTTCTTAAAACCCCTGGTTATGACACTGCATGAATATTACAAACTGTTCAAAACAAAAACAACAGTGCAGGCAGTGTAGGTTGGGTAACATGGGAAGTTAAGCACTCACGACAATCGGCAGGCTCATCAGACCCATCACCGCAGTCATCTACCGTATCGCATTTCCACCAGAATGGGATGCACTCATCCGTTCCACAGCGGAACTGCAAAACAAGTCCACCGCATCAAAAAAGGTCAATCAGTTATGGGTAACACAAACTGGAACAATCATTGCAGTTCTGACTAATGACTTGGAATCATCATTTTGGCATACAGACCTGGCTGGCTGTGCAGTTGGACAGGCATGTCTTGTTATCGGCGGCCAAATAGAAGTTAGTTGGGCAGGCGCACTTGTGACCTCCACCAGGAGAGAGTAAGCACAAGTGACTACAGCCTCCATTGGCCACTTGACACTGGTGTTTGGGGACTGTAAAAAGGGGATAGAAATGGCTTGTGATTAGGTAATATTAAAAGAATATTTATGCAGCGCTTGCCATATTGTATAGGACCTGAAAATGACAATAACACATCATAAATGCACTGCAAAAGTGTCCATACTGCATATGTAATACTTTAAAATATATATAAGTATGAAATAAACACACACACACACACACACACACACACACACACACACACACACATATATATACATTTATATATACACCATGATTACCACAAAATTGTTAAGCAGGACAACTGCTATCAAAACAGAGAATAAGAAAAGTTTTTTGAACACCAAATCAACATATTAGAATTATCTAAAGGATATATTAAAATAGATCCTTAATATAATAAATATTAAAACAGAAAATATTTATTTTTTAATTGTAATAATATTTCAAGATTTTACTGTTAAAAAACATTTAAAAAAATCTTACTGACTCCAAACTTTTGAAAAATATAATATAATAAATTGTTTTATTAAATTATATACTTTCATTATATAATTATAATAAGATATATAAATTTCATTTTAAATTGATAAGTTGAATGGAGCAAATGCACTTCAATCCAGATCTTCCAGACCAAGATTTAAGTCTCTATAAATAGCAAGAGCTGTGTAGGAGTGAGTAAATAATGACAGCATTTTCATTTTTGGACAAACCAAGTGTAAAATGAATATAATATTTATGTTAAACAGTCTCTACCTTCAGGCTGGCGCAGCGGGTGGTAGACAATGACAGACTTAATGGCTTGCCATGAATTCAAAAGCTCGACAGCATTAGAACCGGTGGTCTTATGAGCTCGACGGAGAGATTTGGACTTCCCGTCAGTCCAATAAATGAAGTTCTCGAACAGCGTGAGTCCCATCACACCCTGGATGTGGTCATGAGGAACTGAGGTAGAGAGTATCACACCAGGTGCCATCATTAAAGTTGCATTACTGCATATGTAAGTGATTTCCTCAGTCATTATCCTACAACTTTCAAATTTACTGTTCTCTAGTCTAACTTTTGTGAATGTACTGTAAGTACAATAACAGATTTTTTATGTTTTACTTTTACTTTTTTTGCATATTCTGTACATACTGTATATACACAGAAGATTGTGGCCTTGCATTATTATACTGTTGAAAGGCTTTATTGTGGTTTATTTTATCCAATTCTGCCTTGTTATGGTCCACTAATCCAATAGATTAGAAAAAACAAAAAACAGAACAGAACAGAACAAAATTACGACACATTTTGTACCCCGGTGCCTCTGAGAACCGTCCATAGTGGCAAAAAATATGTGATTATCATCAGCCCAGTAGATTCTCTTGTTTGTGTAGTCAATGGTTAGCGCTGAGGGGCTGTAGATTTCTTTGTTCACAATAACACTCTGGCCTTGGCCATCCATGCCAACTCGACCGACGTGAGGATTTTCACAGCAGTCAATCCAGAACACAAACCTGAGGAAGAGAAAGTGACCCTCATTCGCTCATCACAGCTTTTTAAAGCAGAGATTAGCTAGTCCCATTGTTCTAGGGGTCTATGCATTTGTTCTTTTTCTTGTGACAAAATAAAGTCTCCCTGGACTGATGTTGCAGAAGTAGAAATGATATTGTGCAAAATTGAAAAGGAAGCAGTTGTACCCGGTTTGAGCATCCAGAGCAAGGTCCGTTGGGTTCTTCAGGCCAGAGCTCACTAAAATGGTGGGGTATAAACCATTAGATTTTGACACTTCCAGCGTCTTTCTCTCCACGTCGCACCAGTACAAGTTCTTCCCAATCCAGTCCACAGCCAGTGCACTTGGCACAGCTGTTCGGTGAACAATCTAATAAAGCAAATAAGTGCCATTCAGATCAGTCACTATAATCTTATCACATAATACTTTAATGAGCAAGTAGGATAATGGGAGTGGTTGTGTTATGAAAATAAGAAAACAGGTCATTAAAGTAATCATTCAGACAAAAATGGAAAATTCCGCCATTATTTACTCAATTGCATGTTGTTCCAAACCAGTAAGATTTTCTTTTGTCTGTAGAACACAAAAGTAGAAATTGTGTAATCAGGGACGCTTTGCTCTTTTTAAAGCAATTACATTAAATAGGACCTTGTGCTCTCAAGCTTCAAAACAGGATCACCATAAAGTAGTCCAAAATGCACTATACTGTATTTGTCCTCTGAAGTTAGCTTTGTTTGAGGAACAGGCTGAAATGTAATAATCTATAGTCAGTGAGTTGGACTTGAGAACCAGATAAGTCATGAACGAATCATTCTGACCAGTATGAACTGGATAGTGATTGACTGAAAAGATTCAAATCAAAAGAATTATTCATTCACAATGGATGACTCCTCCTTTTGTGTTCAACATAAGAAAGCAAGTCATTCAGGTTCAGAATGAGAGTGAATAAATAATTACAGAATAATCATTTCTGAATAAATAAATGTGTTATTCTATCTGTTTGCTATAGTGCCTGAAGCTGATATTGCATTGCAAACTGATAAAACACAAACTTTGCTGTCCCAACATAGGCTGTCACTGCAGGACATGATACACTTTGAGATCTTCTCTATCATCATCATCTGACAAGGCGTATGTAGCCGTGCCAATTTACAAGATCGCCCCTTCAGCAGTAATTTCAGCAAAACTGAGCTTGAAAAATTCTCTGAAATGTCAATGATTGAGGAACATTTCCCCAATCAGGAAAGTGTCTCCAGATGAGAGGACGAGAGGAAACATTAATATTCCGAGTGGGAAAGAGAGAGCTTCTGGTATTCTAGTGATCTAGTCAAGCTCTGATTTGAAGGATCACCTTGTGTGGAAATGAAGGCTAACTCGTTTAAAATGTCAACATTTGAATACATCACAAAATCACATGACGAATGATTCTCAGAATAGCTGCAATTTATATGTGTACATGATATCCAAAATCATATTTTAGATATTATTGAAAGGTTTTAGTTATGGCATGTGTCCTAAATGATGACTACCAACTTAGATTTCATTATTCACATAACACAGAGCCAAAATATATCACTTATATAATTGACAACTGCATGCAGCATGCTAACTAATGAGGTCATACAGCATATCAACTTTGGCCCATCATATATTAATAGACAAATTCCCTTATTGAATCACACCAAAGGCATTGCCTGAGGCATCATGCCAAACGTGCTCCAGTGCAGGAGTTAATCATTACATTACAGTGATCAAACCCATGGTGCACTGCTCCCAGAATCCAAACATTTATAGGGGATGTCTTATAACTTGCTCCTCACTTCCATTTATCAATTGTGCAAAATAATGCATCTTAAGTCTGTAAACAAATGCTGATTATGTGGTAATAAATACGCAGGATACACATCCAGCATTGAAAAAACATCTGTAACTCTATTCCCTATTCATAGAGATCATGCCAAGGATTTGCTATAAATATTTTTTTATAAACAATTATTATCCAATTCAGTAATTCAATTATTACTTCAATGCAGTAGATCTGACTTGGGGAACTTCTTGCAGACAATATATATTGTGTAATAAAAATTAACAGGCAGCACAAACATATGTATACTTGTATACTTTATGCACGTATATAGTAAGTTAAAATATTAAATACCAGCAGTACTCAAATGTACCAGCAACATAATAAGGGGGATTTTCAAGGTAGTCAGGATATATATTTTTTTATATTCTGTAAAATTAACTTGTATAGCACTTTTCACAATATGCATCGTCTCAAAGCAGCTTCACAAAAATGTCACTGTTGTGTGTTAAATGCTTTAGTCCTTTACAATAGAGCAAGTATTAGGGATGGGTGATATGACAATATAATATGATGATACAAGTAATCCTCAGGATTTAAGATGAAGCTATATATCTTCATCTTAAATCCTATATGTATATATATGTTTTAATGCAAATTAAATTGGATGCAGCAGGTGAAAAGTTTGATGGTCGGGAGTAATTAAGGTAATAGAGGGATTTAGATTTTGTTGTAAGCAAGAGAAAACAATTCTCAGAAAGAATCGGATATGATCGGTTGTCTTTAGTGAAAGTTGATGTGAGGCTGAGGCTGATGTGAGTTTAACATTTTTCAAATTTAATTAGAAGTCATTTAAAGGGGTCCTATTATGCTTTTTCACTTTTTCAACTTTAGTTAGTCTGTAATGTTGCTGTTTGAGCATAAAAAAGATCTGCAAACTTACAAAGCTGAAAGTCCACTTCAAAAGGAGATATTTTATTTAACAGAAATCAATTTTCAAAAACTACAACGAACGACTCGTTTGGACTACAACGCATATTTTCTGGGATTTGTGATATCACAAATACCGACGAATGAGACCTGGCTGAGCTGCACTAGAGAAGGCAACGAGTGTTATCAAGATGTCGGAGACACGCTAGCTTTCCCAAGGCAGATGAACTTAGAGTGGTTACAATAATCTGGGTTCAAATTGATTTGATTTTGATGCAATATTTACACTGAAGCTCGCAGGTAGCTATGGTAAGGGGCATGACATTTCCCGACCAGGCGCCGAGTGGTGCCAATCACAACATACACTGGCCCAGCTAACCAATCACAGCACATTTCGTATTTCAGAAGGCGGGCCTTCATTTGATACAGGAACTATTCAAGCCGTTCATGCCAGACTGAGGACAGAGGTGTTGTAATAATGTAAAATATGTAAAAAAAGAATGTGTTTTTCGAACAATCTAGTATGAGAGCCTGTTCTAGTACACCTCCAAAACAAAATCAAGACTTTGTAAAAGAGCATAATAGGTCCCCTTTAAGCAACAACGTTGAGAAAAGAAGATCAAAAAGTTGCAACAGTGCCTTTACTTCCTCAGGAAGCTAAGGAAAGCTCACCTGTCCCCCCAAATCCTGCTAAACTTTTATTGATGCACAATTGAAAGCATCTTAACAAACTGCATCACAGTGTGGTATGGCAACTGCACTGTCTCAGACCAAATGGCCCTCCAACAGGTTGTTAAAATGGCCCAACACATCACTGGTGTTCAGCTATTTTCCATCAAAGACACTTACCTCAAACGCTGCCTACAAAGGGTGAGAAGCATTATCAAAAATACCTCTCACCCCAGCCACGGACTGTTTACTCTTCTCCCATCTGGGAGATGTTATAGTAGTCTTTGCTGTTGCACCAGCATACTCAGGAACAGTTTCTTCCCCTCAGCTGTCAGCCTACTAAACTATATATATATATATATATATTAGGGCTGTCAATTTTTTTATTTTATTTTATTTTTTTTTTATTTGTCGAATTTAAAATCCACATTCAAATGCAAAAATGTATATTTTGCCCATTTTCTAGAGGGACATCTATCATCGTTGCATTCGCGTCTCGCACAAAAGAGATGTTTAGAAAGCCATGTAAAATTTATGCAAGTTCAACTTTGAAAAAACCTATTCCTATCTCGAGACTATATAGCGTGTTTTTTCCCCATCCCACTGAAACTTTATTTTTCTTATGTTTTTAAATGAAAAATGTACTCTGTGTGATTGGCTTTTGGCCCTTTGTATTAAAAATATGCATACATACATGATGCTGTTTTGTTTATAGTTGTTTAAGCAACTTAATTATAATTGGTTTATAAACGTTATTTTAAACATTATGCACTTTTTTCACAGATAGTCATGTTATCTTATGCTTTGAATAAACGTGCATTAGTAATATTATGCTCGATGTGCCCTCTTTGTGGCCTCAGGAGAGAAGCCAAAAGCTTTTCTTCACCCTAACTGAAATTATGCATTTTAAATTTGAATATAATTCGAATTTTGATAATATTTATGTAAAAAATTCAAATTGAGTTTTTCAGCCCTAATATATATACAGCATCATCTATTATTGTTGCCGACCATATGTATATATTTTTACAAATACCTTATTCAGAATGAGGTATTTGTAAAAATATAAACACACGTGGTCGGAATTGTTGGTAATCTTGGTAAATATGATCAAAGAAGGCTATGAAAATAAATCTGCATTGATAATCCTTTTGATCTTTTATTTAAAAAATTCACAAAAATCTAACCTTTCATTGGAGAATAAGAATTTAAAATGGGGGGAAATATCATTGTGAAATAAAGGTTTTTCTCTAATACACATTGGACACAATTAACGGTACCCTTTTATTCAATACTTTTTGAAACCTCCATTTGCCAAAATAGTAATGCCTCCTATATATCTCCTATAATGCCTGATGAGGTTAGAGAACACCTGACAAGAGATCATTGACAAGGAGACCATTCCTTCATCCAGAATCACTCCAGATCCTTGATGTGCTTCTCCTCTTCAGTTCACCACACTCATTTTCTATAATGTGCAGGTCAGGGAACTGGAATGGCCATAGCAGAAGCTTGGTTTTGTGCCCAGTGACCCATTTTTGTGTTGTTTTTAAGGATTGTTTTTAGATTATTGTCCGGTTGGAAGATCCAAACATGGCCCATTATAAGATTTCTAACAGATTCAGTCACTTTTTGATTTTTTTGTTACATCTGACCATAGAAACCAGTCCCGTTTGAAGTTCCAGTCGTGTCTGAATATGCTGGAGATTGTTTTTTGGTAAAAGCAATTTCTTTTCTTGATTTTCTTAAAGCCCTCCCAAACAACATGTGGTGATGTAGGTGCTGTTTGATCATTTTTTTAAAAGGTTTTCTGACCCCGAAACTCAACCTTTTTCTGCAATTCTCCAGCTGTGATCCTTGAAGAGTCTTTGGCCACTCAAACTCTCCTTCTCACTGTGCATTATGACTATATAGACACATGTCCTCTTCCAGGCAGATTCATAACATTTTCTGTTGATTGGAACTTCTTAATCATTGCCCTGATGGTGGAAATGGGGATTTTCACTGCTCTAGCTCTTTTATTAAAGCCACTTTCTAATTTGTGAGGCTCAATTATCTTTTGCCGCACATCAGAAATATATTCTTTGGTTTTTCTCATTGTGATGGGTTATTCATTTGGAATTTGGCCTTTGTTTTCCCTCCTATTTATATTTCTGTGAAACAGGAAGCCATGGCTGGATAATTTCATGTTCATAATCACCCTGGTGTGCTCAAAATTGTGAATATGAATGGGAATATATTTCAGATATATTTTACTCATAAGAATTTCTAGGGGTACCAGTAATTGTGTGTATTTGAGAAAAAAAATTGATTTCATAATGATATTTCCCCCCTATTTTAAATTCTTATTCTCCAATGAAAGATTAGATTTTTGTGTTTTTTTTTAATAAAAGATCAAAAGGATTAACAATGCAAAGCCTTCTTTGATCATATTTACCAAGGGTACCAACAATTCTGACCACATGTGTATGGTCGGTGACCATATCAGTGCAATCATTTTCAACCAAATTCTTTAATATAATTAATTTTCAAACACAGTAGGATCAGAATTTTTTTTTTTACAAAAGCTGTTCCTTGGGTGACACCCTTTCATCATTGTACCTTATTTACCTCTAAAGGGTGCATTTAAGTACCTTAAAGGCATATATTAGTACTCAAAGTGCCTATATAGTTGCTCAAATGGCACATATTTGTTCCTTTTAATTAAAAAGGTACTGCCCCAGTGTCAGCTTTTGTACTTTTTTTCTGAGAGTGTAGATGTGCTGATGGTCCTAGTTCGCTTTCCAGAGGAATCATGAAAAATTATTGTGCAGGTTGACTAGAGGTCCTTCATAAACAATTTTTTTTTCTGACACTGTTTAGAATAATGATTTGAATATTAAGTCAAAGTCAGTTTTGTGTAATGTCTCTCCAACATACTAGGAGAAGAAAGTACTGCGTTAATCAATAAAATCATCAGTTAAATTGTTCTTCCACAATGGAGCTGCATCATTATATCCCCAGCTAATGATGGGCAAAGGTCTCCTACCCAATCTAAACATATTGTACCAGCTTGCATTGTCTCTATTTCCAAAATCCTGAAGAGTACACCCACAAATGCTAATGAATTTCAAATGGCTTTAGCTTGTGCTGAGTAGGGGTGATAAATCAGGAGGGGGCAACACTGTGTAATGAAGCCAAATGAGGCTCTTGGCCCCTGCAATGAAGCTAATGAGATGGGGAAAAGCGTTGCTCAGCAGGTACACAGCAGAGATGTGCATCTAAGCGCTCACCATATGACCTTAATGAGTCCCTGAAATAATGCTAAAATGAGCAGTTATATTTATGGCAGTATGGCTACAGATGTCTAATATTCAGATGTTGACTTTAGACCTCTTCATCGCATCCCTGTTGCTACCATGGCATATAATGGTTAGTTCAGACCTATTAGCATTGTTGTCAGTCCTTCATGACCCATAATAATTATTAAGAGAAATGAGAACTCAGATGTACCTTGAGGTCGCTGCCGTTAAGGCGAATTCTGTTTATCCTCCGGCCGCTGGGTCTGCTTGAGTCAATCCAGTAAATGAACTCCTTCTTGTAGTCAAAATCCAAGCTGATTATGTTGTTAAGGCCCTACGGACGTGAGAAGGAAACAGAACATAGAGGTAATAGAGGTGAATTAAGTAACCAAATGTTTGCTGGACTGCACAACAAATGTGACTGTTAGCACAGTCAGCATGATGTATTAGCTAGGTAAAGGCCACAGTCAGCACACATAGATCAACTATGCAGAACAAAAAAGAATGAAATGTTATGCCTTGTTCTGCTATTCAGTTAGCTGGAGGGCTTAATTAGCCACTTCCGCGTACGCTTATCTCGACAGGATCTGGCAAGGATGTACTACAGACATGAAATATGCAGAGAATACATTTCTTTTGATGTCTCTTCATCGTATTGATTTTGGAAGAGGACGCAGTGTGTGATGGATGCATGTGGATGCTGGCTTCAGAATCCAGGGAAGCAGTTCAGAAAGCCTTCAGAGGCAACACTGAGGATACATTCGTTACTGTCATGTTCACATCAGGCTGCTGTCACTCATTCTACCACTCACTAGCCCCCCTGCCTTTGCCCACTTCACCACGGCTGCTAAGATCGGGTGACGGGCATGATGACAGATGAAGAAAAGCTCTGATACCCCCATCAGATCATCAGCACTGTGAGACCCAAAAATACCTCTAAATTTATCTTGTGGCAAGAACCTCCAGCCTTATCTTAAGGCCACAAACAAGTTCTGTTTTATGTGACATCAGTTAAAACATACAAGAGAAATCTATTAGAGGTTATGAGCATTTATGGTAAGCCAGTAAGGTATAGAGTAGGGGTCGGCAACCTACGGCACGCGTGCCAGCAGTGGCACACAGAGGGATAATAGTTGGCACACAAGCAATATGGAAAACTACTGACGTAAATGTTGAGGTAATAACTTCTCATAGTCACACAGCCTGTTAGGAGCTATAAATACTATTAAAGTGTGAGAATTAACTTGTGCTAGTCTACGGATGCGTGCGCAACCGCTGCACATACTAGGCATTTCAGATCAAAGCCTCAGAGGTCTAACAGCGATCGTCAATGTCAAAATGACTGAGATGGCCAATCAAATCAAAGTAGGCGGGGTTTGCTGTTCACAGCAGCAGAGCGCGAAGCGTCAGTTTAACGTTAAAGAGAGCGAAGTAAGATGAAGCTGCAAACCAATTAATATTAGTCAACTTTTAACGATACGTTTTACGATATAAATGTTAAATGACCGACAGCTATATCCAGTGATGCAAACTACTCAAAATGTTTTCTCAAATATGGCCATTTTGAGAGAGAGAGCGAGAGAGAGAGAGATGTGTAAATTGCCTGCGTCTGTGTGTCTCTACAAACAGTGAAGCTGAGTTTAGTTACTTTAAAAAACAGCGATTTCACCCGCCTCGTTGCTGAGAAATATAATGTAGCGATTCAGAATCGATTAATAAAAGTCGCGTGGCAGCGCTGACAACAAGTTTATGAGCTTCTGAATGTTACTTTTTGCACAGCGCGATCTCAGATCTCTGTATGCGAGTGGTGTGTGTGTGCGCGCGCGCATCAATTAAAGCTGCGACTTCTGGCGACAGCGGAAGTTCGTCGCTACACGTGTGCACAGAGTCTATTAATATAGAACGGTAATTAAACTGAACGGTTTTAATGCATTGGCCTTATCACACATACACACACACATACAGTGGTGTTCAGTACGGTCACACTGTATATCTGTTATTCAAGAAACTTTTGAAAAGTTTAAAAAAAAATGCAGAAAAGGTTGCCGACCCCTGGTATAGAGGAAACATTATCTATAACTATTATATCTTGCCAAAATGGTTAGTTTCTACCTGAGAAAAATTGCCTTAATTAAACTTATTAAAAATTATTCAATATTAATAGGAGTTACAGTGTTGATTTTATCATAGTCTACACTAAACTATACTCTTAAAAATAAATGTGCTTCACGATGCCATAGAAGAACCTTTTTGTCTAAATGGTTCCATAAAGAACCTTTAACATCTGAAGAACCTTTCTGTTTCACAAAAGGTTCTTTGTGGCGAAAGAAGGTTCTTCAGATTATAAAAAGCTAAGAAAGAGATGGTTCTTTAAATAACCTTTGACTGAATGGTTCTTTGTGGAACCAAAAATGGTTCTTCTATGGCATCGCTTGAAGAACCTTTTGAAGCACCTTTATTTTTAAGAGAGTAAGTTGAAGAACCTTTCTTGATGTTTTTGAAAAAAAGTCTCTTATATAAATACATAAATAAAAAAAACAGAAAAATAAAAAAACACAACAAAATACAATAAAAACAGTAATCATTATTACAATTTAAAATACCTGTTTTCTATCTGAATTATGATTTTTTTTTTTTATTTAGTTTAATCCTGTGAAGGCAAAACTGAATTTTTGCCAGCCATTACTCCAGTCTTCAGATTTCAAATTCCTCAAAAAAAAAAAAATAAAATAAAATAAATAATAATAATAATAATTCTTTTTTTTTTAATTAATGTTGTCAATCAATCAGTTGTGCTGCTTAATATTTTGGGGAAAAACTTAAAAACCTTCTATTCTGATGAATAGGCAATTCAAAAGAACAGCATGGATTAAAATTTTTTTATATTTTGTAACATTGTAAAACTCTTTACTGAAACTTTTGATCAATTTAGCACAGTTAGCACAGCATAAAAGTATAAATTATAACTAAATTTGTAAGTTAACTAGCCCATAAAAAGTAATATGAACTGCACATTAGCAATAGTATAGGTTAGCAATTAATATAGCAATATTGTTATTTTCCCTAGCAGAAGTTAAATGATAAATAATGAGCAGGATAATGTACAGTCAGCCAGTCATTACAGCAAAATAAACTCATTCAGGGTGATAAAAGTGGGCTTCTAATGACCAGGTGACTACATTTTCTCTTACTAACTGCACTGGCTATGCTTCAAACTGAAGGGACATTCAATGCTTTAATTAAGGATACTGTATGGCAGCTGGATAAATAGCTAACTAGCATTCCACAGAGCAAACGAGATCATGCACTATGCTACTATGAGGTCAACAAGACCTCCATTGTCGGGAAGAGGCCACAGGGGTCACTCATATTTAAGTGCGAAAGCTTTCCTTCCTTCACTCTTATTAAACAAAGTGGAATAAATGAAATTGAATGATTGCTGATGAGACTACTCCATAAAGGGGAGAGTTTTCCGAGAGCCCTATAGAAATTCCCCTGGATGACAGCCTCAATTGGTATGAATAATGTAATGAGCGCAGAATTGAGGAAACTCACATTTCACTAAGAATAATCATTTTGATGGTAATGACTAGGCCTCTAATGACACCATCTGTGGATAATAGCACAGAGAAACTCAACTTGTTACACTAGGCCAATCAGAAAGGGCAGTTATATATAACGTCAAAATGACATTTCATAGAGTCATTCATAATGTGTGCCAAATTTGTTGTATCAGACAAGCGCTTGAATATGCAAAAGAAAAAAAATACGGTTTCACTTTATTTTGATGGTGCGTTTAACATATTCTGTTGACTATAGGTAAAGTTGCACCTACATGTCTACTAACTCTCATTAGAGGGTTAGGTAGGGTAAGGGTTAGAATAAGTTGACATGTACTTGCAAAATTACTTATAGTCAGTAGAATGTCTGCTGGGAGACAATCACAATAAAGAGTTAGCAGATATTAAGCATAAAGTCTACTATTACTCTAATGGGAGTTAGTAGACATGTAGGTGCAACGTTATTTATTGTCAACAGAATTTTCAAAAGGGACCATCAAAATAAAGTGTTACCAAAATTACTTTTCATCTTTGCAAACAAAGTACCACCTGTGATGTAGAACCTCAAAATAAAGGCTAAAATTTGTAATGGTCAACTGAAATGGATATTTTAGTAGCCAAAGACCAGGCTAATGATCAATGTAATGCCGACATACTACACTCTAAAAAATGCTGAGTTGTTTCAACCCAACTTTGGGTCAAATATGGACTAACCCAGCTGTTGGGTTAAATTTTATAATAAAAATTTTAACCCAAAAGTTGGGTTAGTCCATATTTGACCCAAAGTTGGATTGAAACAGCCCAGAATTTTTTTAGGGTGTATATAGGAAATACTATTAGTGACAGCAAAATAGATTGAAATAACTGCTGAAATAAAATTAACACTTATTTTACTTCAGATTTAATCTTGGCTTATCCTGTAGGGATTCACATTATTGTTCATTTCGGTGCAGAATATATTTTTGTTTAATTTTTGATTATTTGTAACTGGTTTTTGAACTCTTTTTTTTTTGGTTATTTAGAACTATTTTGGACTATTTTCGCTTGATAGAATATGTATAATATTTAATGTCAAAGTGTCAAAAGGTTAATTCATTAATGTTAACTGTTATAATCTCAAAATTAATTGGCTTTGCTGACATTAATTAGCTTAACTGACATTAAATGTAAAATGTATACAGTACTCCTCACTTTCAAGACCAGCAACAGAAGGACTGTTTTTAATTCTTTCATGTGAAGCTCCACTAAGCTGGGACACTAGTTAATGACTTCAATTAGTGTTTTCAAAGAGCATAAGAGACAATAGACACTGTGCTGTTATCACAGTCGTGTCATCACAGCTTAATTGGTCCTCTATTAGGCTTTCACAAACACAGCATTTCTATCTTATGATCTGGTCTCTGAAGTCCAGTAACAATTTCATGTAGCAGTACAGCAGTCTCGGCTGTGCAGATTACATGGGCAGCCTTTCAATAAAGTGTGATATGAAAATAAACAATAAATGAGAACGTAATTAGAAAACAGTTGACAGAGATTTACCTGTTTCAGTAGAGTATAATTGGATCCATCGACACTTAATTTTCTGATTTCATGAAGATCAGCAAGTATAAGAAAGGGTTCTTCAGCTGTGAGAAATATAAAGGTGACTTGATGTGATGGAGCCGGACAACTGTCAAGTTAACAAAGCCTGAAATCATCAAGTTATGGGGGAGAATTCATTAAATTATATTTACCTGAAAGAGACTTGCAGCTGTTGGGGTCTTTTCTGGAAGCTTCATAGCCATCTACACACAAACACTTGAAGGAACCATAAGTGTTGGTGCAGTTCTGGCTGCAGGGTAGTGTGGTGGAGCATTCGTCAATGTCAACACATGTTCTCCTATCATTCTTCAGGTGAAATCCTGGCCAGCACTTACACTAGACACATTGGTGAAAAAATTATAATTGAGATGTTCTGATTCAAAGCCAGGAAATTGCTATTAATAATAAAAAAGAAACCACTCTGCTGAGATCACTGCAAAATTCCACTTCATTTCAGTTTCAACTTCAGTTTAATTTCAACTTATACAGATAATACTTAAAAATGAACATTGTGCCATCATTTGCATGTAATTCCAAATCGGTCTCACTTAAAGGTGGGGTAAGCTCCGCCCCACACATACGTACGCAACCCAGGCAACAATTAGTTCTGTGAAACAAAGCAAAACCAATGATACACCGTGTCTACACTGGACGCGAGTGGCGC